>NW_025781245.1:0-42600 GCF_021130785.1 Homalodisca vitripennis | reverse complement strand
ATTGATCTCAATGAGAAATCTCAACTGACAATGGCAAACCTTGAGCTGTTGAATTTGATGATGTGTCTCGTGGCAGCGTAGAGGCCGCTACAAAATTCCGCTAAACTGGTGACGACGATTCTCTGATCAGCAGGTGCTAAATGTTTATGAGATTTTGTCCTATAGGTCCATGTGCTTGTGCAAGGGAGACTAGAAGATAGGCATGATGTTGAGTGTTTTGATTTATTTATTTATTTAATTTAATTCGGCATTGGCCAATTTTTTACAGTGCTTAACAAAAGTGTGGTGGCACAACGATAAAGGCATCAGTAACAAGCAATACTAATATACGTAATATCAATAGCTGGTTTACTATGCGCTTAAATACAAATATTCAAAGATAATAAATACATACAATGCTCCATATCCATACTTAACATACACATATATTGAATAAGCGCAAATAAATAATATATAATAGATAATATATATATATGAATATACAATAATAATATATAGATGGATATTACCCATGAATGATATATAGATAGATAAAATGGAAATAACAACATGTATCATGTAATATACTCCTACATACGTAACGTCAAAGCCAACCAACAATAAATCAATTTATTGAAATAGATATAAATGCGCATTAACAACAACTACTACTCAGTTTGTCAGACTAGCTCGAGCGAAACAATAACAACAAGAAATAGACAACAACAACAATACATAAATAGTAGTATCCGAAATAACAATAAAATTAAATCTCTTACAGCAATGCAATACCTAAAAAGCCAGAAACAGCTTTAAGTGCGCTAGACATACATCAAACTAAATCAACCAAAATAATAAATGTACCCAAAAATTACAATCCCCATAAGCGAGGTAAATAGTGAAAAATATTACATATTAATCTGATAGAGGGCTGCTGAGAGACGGCAGCGGAAGCTGGAAAATGCTTTTATTTTTTGAGGGGCTGGACAGAAGCTCCAGATCATTCGAAACTGAATTGCCATGGCCTCTGTACTCTAAATTGATATGAGCTTGTTACCTCCATGTAATTGGTTCTGTTGGCAGTAATGTTTGTGAACGAACGAGGTTTTGGGGCGAATCTTGGTGCCGCAGGTTGGTATGGCTTCCCCCTGAGCAGGAAATTCTCCGTGAAGAAGTGTCAGGGCAATGCGATGTTCAGTGCCGCTGTTACTAGAACTGCTCAAAAGAAACAAGTGATACTCACCTCATGATAATTGGGGGCGTCTAGTTTCAAGGGAAGGAAAGCTTCATAGAAGTTGGAGCACGGCAAACACTCATCACAAGATGAGGTGGGGGGAGGGGGAACTATCTTGGTACCGGTGACCGCAAGACGGGTCCCGGATGAGACGCCGGAGAAAACGAACGCTGGACCGCGCCGTCCAGAGCGTCGCTTATAGGTAGACCGATGGTATGAGGTGAACGCATATGACTTCCACAGGTATTCGAGGTGTGGGGTCTATACAAGGGTTAAGGCTAAATGAAAGAATCTCTTAATGAAATGAGGGTTTTGGAGAGGGTTACTGCGCTAAGGGCCGATGGATAAAGACCCAGATTGTGCGCAGAACTTGGGGCTGTCTAGAGACCACAGGCGCACACACCGCAACATGGCGATCCGCAAGTGCTAAGAGACTGTAGTAAAAGATGTGAATTTACCCTAAGGTTCCTTCTAACTTCAGCTGTTTCTTTCTGCAGAGCTGGTGTCATTTACGGTGTACTCTCGTTATTAATGAGGAGCTCTGCAACGGTGGAAAGTCAAAGTTACACATTTTTTCCGACGTTCAAGGCCATTTTGTTCTCTTATAACACCACATCGGGTCGATGTAATATGATTTGGGTCCTGAAGGCAGGTCTTGGTCATCCACCGATGCAATCCGCTGATAAAGTTTCAGGTCATCAGCGAATAACAAACAGCCATCACTTTATAATCATGAGAGTGATAGTCGTTAACAAAGATGTTAAATAATGCTGACCAAGTAGGAGAACCCTGGGGCACTCCGGACGTGGCAATAAAGGTCCTTGGACAATGAACCATTATACGCGAACCTCGGGAGGATGTCCGTCCACACAAGTAACTGGAGCAACCACGGACGAAGCAACCAGCCCTCACCAAAACCGCAAAACCTCCAGTTTTCCGCTTAATACAAGTAAGCAATGGTCAACAAGAACCGCGGTCAAAAGCTTTAGCGAAGTCAAGCTCAATGACATCCACCCTGCTTGTGATCGTTTGAAAGCGTCAATGATGTCGGATTGGAATACCAATGTTCAGTGCAGTAAGTGCGACAGCTTTTAGGGGTATTCAAGTGGTGCCATAGAGGAAGTTACTGGTGCTGTAAACCATGTTCACACAAGCGCGATTCCAGGATTTGTTATCACTGTAGCGCTACACCGAGAATATTTAGGCGATGGAGATACAAAGGCTCATGGGCTTAGCAAGTGCCTGAAAGTAAGGCCCGTATTGGTGATATTAAAAGTAGAAAAGATTTGAGTGTATTATGGGACATGTGCAGAAGAGAATGGGGACATAGACTTTGTTATTTGAAATTCGAGCACAAATAAGAAACTTCCTGTATGGTACAGAATCGCTTTGGGTGGCAGAGAAGGTTGAACGATGGCAAGGCATCCTCCAGATTCAAAAGTATTATGGTTTTAGCTACTAGGCGAAACTATGAAAATGTTAAAGATATGAAAAAAGCAATCTGGGCTAAATTTTTTCACATATCATCATCTAATGACAATCATCTGCATGGGCTATGTCCGGACAGCATTGACAATTGCTTGGTGCAAGTATCGGAAAGCTATAAGAGAAAATGAAACATATTATCACACAAAACAATTCCACTTGTCAGCTTGTATAATGGCTTTCGTAAAACCAATTTTCAGAGATTTGTCTGATACCAGATTGCTGCAAAAATGTTTGGAAGGCAAAACACAGAACAGTAATGATTCGCTCAATAATGTCATTTGGAGTTTTTGTTCCTAAAGGAATATTGGTTAAGCTAAAAAAACTCTTAGCTTAGGTGTATTTGGCAGTGTCTTGTTTTAATGATGGTGCAATGATTCTTTGCAAATTATTGGAGGAATATGGATTCAAACCTTAATATATGGCTGTCAAAGAAGAGTCGACTAACGAAGAATCAAAGCAGAAGAGAAGGCCGAAGATGAGCTCGAAAAAAGATAAGACCAGCATAAAAAAACTTGCTAAAAAGAAGACTCGAAGACAAATTTGAGGGAGAAGAGCCATCATATGGATCAGGATTATATTGAAGTTCAATGTCTTAGGTAGGCTGTTTTGTTATTATACGCTTATAGTGCCTTTCTTCTTTCACATTTTCCCGAAAACTTGTATTTTTTCGAATGTCATGTTCCTTTTCTCAGAACTCCTTTGAGAATATTCATCCTCCAATTTTTACTGCTAGTGTATTACACTTCTCACGTGGAACCACTAAAATATTGATAAATATTAAATTAAATATACAAATAAAATTAAAAAAGTTTAATTTTAGAATACTTTTTTGTAGATAATGTTTATAAAAATTCAGAAAAATATTAAAAATTGTACAAATGTTAAAACGTTTGGTTCAGTATTGAAGCAGAAAGGTTGTACTTTCAGATAAAACAAACAGTAGCAAGGGTATCTTATGTAGGTCCTAAAAAAAGGAATATATGTTAACAAGGAAAAAGATAGGGCGCAGCGCAGTGTTCCCCTTAATTAGCAATTCATTAATTTTCAAATTAAAGGGAACTTACAACAGCAATTCTTGTACTTGTTAGATACACAATAACTTTCGTTTTCTTAAAAAAGGGTTTTCTTCTTTCAAATAAAATAAATTAAATTTTAGTTAACTTCTTGTTTCAGAAAATAAAATGAACTAAAATAAACTTAACTTTGAACATAAATAACTTTTTATGAAACATTAAATAAAAATAAAGTTTTATATTTTAAACTCATTAATTAAAATGTTATTTTTTCTCTATTAATTATAAACGAAATTAAATAAATCTGAACTCTTTCTGAAAAAGTCACACATAAATGTCACAACCAGTCACATTACATCTGTGGGTACAGATCCAAAGTTCAAACTGTAATTTAAACTATGTTTCACTGTTACTTTTTGTTGAAAGCTTGCTCTATTCTTTCAAACTATAAATATTAAGAAATTAAAAATGGCAATTATGACGTAAACATATAATATCGTTTTTGTCAAATTAATATATGTTTACAAAGAACAGCTTATTAAATGTTAACAGGGCTCTTTCACTTAATATCATATGTTTGCTGCTATGCATTCCTTATGGATATTTCCTCAACTTTTACGGGCCAGTAGGGCGTGCGGAACCTTGTGAACTATAAAGACATTTTAATACTTATTATCCTATTTCGTACAAAGACAAATCCAAAAACACAAAATTCATAAAAATCGGTCCTACAATTCTCGAGTTTAAATGTATTATTTAAATCATGTAAGCTGTTCAATCAAATACATGAAATCTTATAGAGAAATGTGTAATAGGTCTATTGTGATATTTTTTTTATCTTTTAGATCTTAATTCAATGTTCTAACAGTCCAAAGCGTGTTGAAACCGTACAATGTGAAAATTATCCTGCATTTCAACAATCAAATAAGGAAAATTGTCTGTCTTTTCCCAGTACGTGCAGGAAACGTGTAATATGCAAGGAGCCTTAGTTTTCCACACGCGTTTTTAGGTTTCAACACCGTTTATGTAAGTACTCATTTTACCTTATAAAAATGTCCTAATACGTAACTTGGGACTGTGCTTTTGAACTAATATATCAATTCCTGCTCTAAATGTTCTAAAATATTAGAAATATTTTTCAACTAATAAAGATACAATAACCTAAATAGTGTCATTGTTAATGTTACTTTTAACTGTACATCTTTAGCAAATATTAATTATTAGATGTAAATGAAACTTTTACTTTATAACTTTTAATTATACATTTAAAGACACCCATCTTAGTTGTCTTTTTTAACAGAAGTAGGCTTCCTCTAATCTGTGGCATGTATTTTATTCATTGGAACATAACAAAAAATTATCTATATAACAAAAAATACTAGAAACTTTATAATGGCCACAAATATACACACTTCTTAACAAATTTTTTTTATCGTGGCAAGAAGGCGGTCCAACATGAGTCATAAGAGAGGACTCATTCATTAGTTCTAACACCAACTCTGAAAAATAAAGACCATTTAATTAATAAATTAAGTGCAACATTTAATGATACAACGTTTTTCCAAATCTATAAGGACCTTTCATAGTGAACTTAACGCTTGCTAGCGGAAGTCTATTTTGTGGGAGTGTAATGTTTAACTTAGTTAAAATAACTTAATTAACATAGGCCCATAGCTTTCATGGCGAAAGTAATTTATCTTATTGATTATTTTTATATTGTTTTACATGGTATAAAAGTAAAAGTAGGGCTTGGAAATTATTTATATAAACGTACTATACTTAACAGGATTTTATTAATTTTATTACAAACAATAAAGATTAGTGGAATTTCAGTTATTATCATACATAATTTTTCTTCTCAATAATTATGCCCAAAATAATTTCACTCTTTTACTCAGTACTCGTGACCAGAAACTGCTGAATTCCCCGAGTCCGGCTGTGGCTTTCTTTTTCTGCACCGTAGGGTTGGGGGGGATGACTGTAGCTCTCGTGTTTTGTGTTTCATGGACAGGAACTGGAATATGCACTGGCACCTTCACAGGGTATATGGCACCTCCTTCTCCACTGGGTAGGGAACCTTCTTCTCCACATACAACTGGGTTAAGGGCTTCTCCACGGGGTATGGGCACTGGCTTCTCAAACTGGTACCTTGACGGGATATGGAACCTTTTTCTCCACAGGGTAAGGCACGTGCTTTCACAACGGGTACATGGTAGGGGACAAGGTTCGAGGTTACGGGCACCTTGACTGGGTAAGGTATGTGTTTCCTCTACAGGGTAGGGAACCTTCTTCTCGACGTAAACAGGGTAGGGCTTGGATACGTGGTATGGCACTGGCCTGGGCACATGGATCTTCACAGGGTATGGGTATCTTCTTCTCTACCGGGTAAGGTGCAGGAATGTACTCCTTGACCGGGGTAAGGCACTGTCTTCGGTCACGTGCACCGGGTAAGGCTTCGGCACATGGATGGGGACCGGCCTCTCGACGTGAACCTTGACAGGGTACGGTACCTTCTTCTCCACATGGACTGGGTACGGCACCTTCACCTCCTTCTGGATCGTGATGGTCTTAACTTTGTGGTGATGATGTTGGCCGTTAATCAACCAATGTAACCATCGTCTTCCAAGTCATGCCCTCCAAAGTGTCCTCCACTGAAGTCGTGATGGCCGAAATCCTTAATGTCTCTCTTATCGTGTTTCTTTCCTGGTGATATCTCTTCAGAAACAACCACAGCAATCAAAGTCAGTACCAGAAGACTCCTCATTGTTGAGCAGCTGAGTGAATGTGCGGTAGAGCTAGCTGCAAGCGCTATATATATACCTGTATATCCACGTACGAGCTGGATTACGACACCAGTTATATCACTTGTTCACTGCTAACATATTATTATATGATTCTTTTATCTTAGGTTATGTGCTAGCGTAATTCATTGTACTAATGAACTATCTGGGAAATAAATAAAAACCAAATGTTAAATCCACATAATTTAAATTTTGAATCCACTTTCAATATATGTTTTAAGGTGTGGTGGATCATTCTTACAATATGTCTGCTTTGGTCGCAATTGTTATATTGGTCTGAAAATTGTTGAATGAAGACGGCCTTCCACAGCGGTTGTAGAAATTTTTCTGAAATTGGAATTGTAAAAGCATTTTTCCGTCGCGATTTCCACCATAAAAATCTTTGATATTATTTAAAGTTCATAAGAATTTAAAAACTCTTTTAGTTTCTTCGTATTAGTTATACATCGTTGTTTTATTTGAAAGCGCTTTCTATTATATCTTTTAAATGTATGTTTTTCATTTTGAAGAATACTTAAGTTAATAAATTAATACTAGTATTTTAAATGTGTATTTTTAGTATTTTATTCATCTATAGATTATTTTACATTTTATTCCAAAATATTATACTTTTCTGTTTATGAGTTGTATAAATTATAATGATACAAATATACTGAATTAATTTCTTTTTTGATATAAAACAATATTTATCTCTATAACACTTTATTAAGTTAAATAATTTAAATAATTGTTTACTTTATATCAAAATTTTATTAAGGAAGAAATATTTCAGTTTTAAATTCGGTAATATTTTTAATGTAGTATTCATCGTAAGAAGATATATATAATAGTTAATTGGAATAAATTAGCCTGTTATTGCTTTATAAGCAATATAATTATTTTACCTTATACTGCAATATAATGAAACGTTTTCAATGGTACAGGAAAAAAGTTTATTTCAATCACTTTTCAGAAAATACTATTTTAAATTGAAGTAATACTATTAGTACTTATCATAATGGTAACACTTGATCGCTGTATGGTTTATACATAGGTTTCCAGACCAACTAATTCATAAATTTACGGTTGTACAGATATCCTATGAGTCCGTAAAGTTCCACTGAAGGTACAACTCAACATGAGTTTTCATTGCTTTGTTAGCTTTTGTTTAAAATGGTTACATGAAATATAATCCCCAATTTACTGTTTTATAAGAGTTCATTATACTCTAATTGCAAACGTAGTTAATACATCAGTTTCCTAGCTCCGTATACGCGAGTTTTGTAAGTGCATCTTTATTGTTGTGGAAACATTTTATCTTCGGCGTGTTTCATAAACTACAGATTAGGTGTAAGCCACATCATGTTTTTGTGTAACAGAACTTCACCAAAGTGCAATTTAAAAAGTTCAAGTCTCTAAACTCATTTCATTATTGGGAGATACAGCGGCGGATAATAATACGATAAAAATATTTTATAATCCCAGGATCAATACATACAAAAGATCAATTCTGTCAGCCAACTGAGTGATAGGCTTCAACACACTCAGCCCAAATTCCATGGTTTGACATGGCAACATAATAAAAACTCGTTCATGTCTATGTGGAACAGTTTTATGCAAAATGGAATGTCTGTAGATAAATATTTCTAGAGATATATTGCCACATGACGCATTCACATTTTTGTTTTATTTATTCGGTTTCATGTCAGTATATACATATTAAAGGTCTAACCGCCAAATCACCATAAAGTGAAGCTAGATGTGTTGAGAAAATTAGGCCACGTTTATTAATACGAGTTTCTCACATATTAAAATATGCTATGAGTTATGAGTATAGCGAGTTTGTTTGAATATTTATTTATTCTGCTATTTTCTCGTTGCCATCATGACCCATAAAACCAAATAAAAACTATTCGCTAACGCTCAGCTAAATCCCATGGAATAGCGTGCACCATAATTGAACTCAGTGTTCCTAATATAGAACACTGCAAGCCCAATACAATAGGCTTCATGAAAATTTAAAGTCTATAGGTCAGCTCGTTTTTGAGATAGGCTATTGTGCGTAGAGACATTTTAAATGAATGTTGCCCAGCTAGCCATTCGGTACGATAGGAAAGAACTTAATTGCTATTCTTTAATTAAAATATCTATAATAATTATATTTAAAGTCTTCTGAGATAAATATATATGATCGCACATATATGATATACATGTAGATCTCAGATCGTATCAATGGTGGTGAGTTTACACTATAATACTTTATTTCGTTGCTCATAGTATTATAAAAAACCGATAAATGAAATTTAAAATGGAACGCGATTTGCTTCTGTTTCCTCCTCTTCACATATCTATCAATGGGAAATGTCTCATTTTAAAAGTTTAACTAATATTTATCCAAACGCTTTCTTACATTTTCGATACTTTAATTGCTACTAAGAAAAAATTGATGATAATTAAAATAATTGATAAATCAACGATAATGATTGTTTCATTTTACTTATTACTGCATATAAGTAAATTATGCAGTCTAAATTCATTAAAGAATTTAATTTATGTTTCATAATTAATAATGTGTTGAATTTTCGAATATTTGTAAGGCCGGAGGGCTATCACATTTTTCTGGTTCACAAAATATCGGCAAGGTGGCTAACACAGTTTTAAAGGTAAGTGTTGGGGGCCAGATTTGAATGTTACAAGGTGAATCTAAATCAATTCGTCAAATTAAAGATCAATATGGGTTCTTTCTCACAGGCTTCTAGGGTTTTATTTTAAAAATTTTCAATTAAAATATCAACATCTACACAATTCAGAAAATTCGTACAACTAATTTTAACCAAAGAGGTTGAATATGGGGTTATTCAAGGTAGTAATATTAGGACCACTATTGATTTCTAACTTATATAAAAAATATTGGTAAAATTTACCTACTAGGTGGCCAGATCTTTCTATATGCAGATGGCACAGCCTTGTTGTTTCGAGAGATCTACTACCTGGGGGGAAGGCATATTGAGCGGCGGAGCGGGGGCTGCGCACTTCTGTCAACACGATGGTTTGACCAAAATCAGCTCACAGTCAATTTACATAAAACCAAGTTGCATGGCAATATCACTGAGAGCTGACGGAGATCCTGTTGAACCTTACTTTGAAACTCCATACTTGTTCAGGCCACAGAAATGAATGTTGGCGACCCTGCGAAACTGTTGAAAGATTGTCAGATTGTGTAATATTTGATAGTAAACTTAAGTGCACAGCTCATGTGCAATTGTGAAAGAACAGATTAAGAAAGTTTATTTATATATTTTCTCTTCTTCATAAAATATTAACGCCTGTTTTGATGAAAACAGTTTATCACGCATATGTACAATCATTATTACAACTTTGTATTATTGCTTAGGGCGGAGCATATCAAACTATTCGTCTACCATTACATACTTCATAGAAAGCCATTTTGACAGCGGCATTACAAAAACCAACTAGTTACTCATCTGAATTTTTATTTAATGAGTTCAAGGTTTTTAATATAAACTCAGTTATATGCAAGAACAATTAATCTTATATATTTTAAAACATAAAAGAAAATATGTTCAAAAAAACCAACCACCCATACGTTACAAGTACACAGATTAACTCGAGTATTATAACACCAAGAATCAATAAATACAGTATATAAATTTTACAGAAACTTTTTATATAGCTAGTATTGTTTTCTCAAATATTACCTCACCAAATGAAAACTCCCGGTCCATGCAGTTATTATTCATATAAGAAAGTAGTTAATAATTGGCTAGTAGAATTAGGTAGAACAGGGATTGATGTCTTTAAGTCCACTTATAGGGCAACGTAAATGCCGGGGGTACTTACGTATCTCGGTAGTTTTGTGCGTGGGTGTCTGTCTGTGTCAGCCTGTGTTTTCTGTGTGTGCCTGTTTCCTAGTGCGTGCGTGCGCGCGCCGCGCGCGTGTGTGTGTATGTTCACAGTTCACAAACACAAAAACTCTTTATTCATTTTAATATAAGTCGCAATACATTGTCCCAATTCACCCTGTGTGTGTGTGTGTGTGTGTGTGTGTGTGTGTGTGTGTGTGTGTGTGTGTGTGTGTGTGTTGTGTGTGTGTGTGTGTGTGTGTGTGTGTGTGTGTGTGTGTGTGTTCACAGTTCACAGTTCACAGTTCACAACCACCTTTATTCAAAAAATTTCATAATTTTACAATGTATTTTCCCAATGCACCATGCAAGGTGCGCGCGGGAACATCTTAAACTATATTATTGTTAATTACTGTTTGATGCTGGCAGTCCTCATGCAACAGTCCATTCTATATTACAAGTAGAAATTTGTTGATTTTTTTTCAGACTGAAATTTAAACTTTCACTGTAAGAATTGAGGTATCTACTGTATAATCCATCGTGCTATGCATTAACGCTAAATATTCAACAAAGATACATTGAAACTACACATGAAATTGATTAATCAATTACCTCGCACCGATTCCGCACAATTACCCTATACAATAACTCTAATTTCAACAATGTATAATAATAAATAAGCAACATATGAATCCATAAATACATAACAAATGAACAGTAACAATATAATAAAATGTATGAATACAATGTTTAACAATAAATAATTAACATTATGATAAATCTATAGATATTATAACAAATAAACAATAACAACAAGATAAATCTATAGATATTATAACAAATAAATAATAACAACGAGATAAATCTATAGATATTATAACAAATAAATAATAACAATGATATAAAACTATAAACTTATAACAAGTACAGTAAAAGAGAATTAGCATAGAACAAGTATGCTCTATTCAATAATAAATACAAAAGTATATGATAGAAAAGATAATGAATAACTAAATAAATAAATAAATGGGGATGGGGCGATTTAAGCAACTCTGATCTCAATCTGGCACGCTTTCAGTGACATAAGTTAATGCTTTCATTTTTACTTTAGGCTTTTTCTCAAAAAATAATTCATTGCCATAATAGGCTATGAACTTGTTAAAAAGTGTTGGGCCCATGTAGCAGAACTGGCATCTAGAGGAAACTGAACCAAAAAGAGGCAATTCAAGTTGATAAAAACCTGGAACTGCGTGTTGTTCTATTTACGGCTTTGATTTTATGGTGATCTAAATATTTATGTACATGCATTAACAAGCAAAACTTATACAGCTGGTCAAAATTTAATATATTATGTTTCTTTAAAAATATGGCTAATTCGGTTTGTTCTTTGTAAACCAAACATTATGCGTAATGCGTGTCTTTGCGTCATTATTATTGGATTTAGAATTGTTTTAAATGTTCCACCGTAGTGTATTAATCCAAATCTTAAAATACTCTCAAACCAAGAAAAATACAGTTGCTTCATGTGTTTATCTTTAAGGTGCTGCTTAAGATGGTATAAAGAGTAATTTACTTTCCTTAGCCGTTTCGATAGAAAAGTTGATGTGGTGGTCCCATTTCAAATACCTATCAACATATAAGCCCAGATACTTCACACTATCCACAACCTCAATACTGGAACAGGTACACTCATACATACAGCAATGTGAATGACAAACTAAGTTAAAATAATTTCTTAAATAATCTTTATCATTGGATTGATTGAAAAAAACAAGACATTTTGATTTTGAAATATTGATTAAAAGTTTATTTTTAATTAGCCACTCCGACACCGCACTCAGATCCTCTTTAATCCTCAGTTTTAGTGTCTCTTTGTTGAAAGCAGAGCACACTAAGGCAGTATCATCAGCATATGCAAAGACTGATGAATGTAAAGGTAGTTTTAATAGGTCGTTTATGTATATAAGAAAAATAATTGGACCAAGTACACCACCCTGAGCCGTTCCATAGAGCAGTTCTAAAGATTCACTATACGATTTACCAATCTTTACCATCTGTCTTCTTTTAGTACATAGAGACATGAGCCAGTCCAAAGCAGCACCACCTATGCCATTCATTCTTAATTTATTGACTAGTATATGGTTTATCTAGAGTATCAAAAGCTTTTTGAAAATCAAGATACACGGCCAGTACGTATTTACCCTGGTTTCTTGAGTACGTTATACTAGAAATGTGTTTCTCGAGTGCCAAATCTGTCCCCCTGCCCGGCAGAAAATCCGTATTGGTTTTCCGAGAGAAGTAACCTAGTGTTAAAATAGTCCAGCAACTTATTTTTAGCGATTGTTTCAAATATCTTTGCTATAGTATTAATAACTGAAATCGGCCGGTACGATGACACCTCTGACGGGTCACCAGACTTTAGGACGGGTGTCACAGAAGCTACCTTGAAATCGTCTGGAACCAATCCTTGGGAAAAAGATTTTCTATAGATATTACAAAGTAAAGGACAAAATACGTTAATATTCTCTTTAATAGTTATAATATTTATTCCGTCAATGCCACAACTTGGTTTATTTTTCATTTTTACTATGGTATTGAATACTTCTTCATCGATTAAATCAAATTTTGAGAAAAAATAGTTATAATTCGGACTGATCCTCAAGGAATAGGTCATATCCGAATTCTTTTGATCTTAAATCCGACACAATATTTTGTAAAAATAGTAGTCGTTAAACTTATTGGCTATCATACGCTCATTGCCCTCTATTTCCAAAAGACTGCCATCTACCATTAATTTACTGAGTTTACTTTTTTTATTTTTCACTATTCTTTTTACAATGTCCCAATATTTCCTTGAATCACCATTTGCCCTATCAATCATAGATGAAAAGTAATCAATCTTTGCCTGCCTTATTCTCCTAGAGACGATTTTGGAAAAGTGTTTGTATTCAATCTTTAGTGCAAAATTGTTCCTATCTTTAGTAAAAGTTTTAAATAAATCATTTTTACGATTTATCAGAGAGATCAGATTATCAGAAACCCAAGCATTCCGTTTTCTAGTTTTACTGTTAACTTTTTTCAGGTATGATGAGGCTTCCTGACATTCCAAATATACTCTATAAAATTCTGCCAGACATTTGTTCACATCATGTTCACTGAAAACGTTACCCCAGTCAGCCAAACTTAACTGTCTACGTAACATGTCATAGTCTATTACTTTAATAAAACAATTCCTACTGGTAATATTACAGTCTAATTGGGACAGTTTCAATTCTACAGCAAAATGGTCTGTTAAACTTAAATTTAAAATTCTACTTTTAAACTCTATATTCTTTGAATTTCTTACAAACACATGGTCAAGGCAAGAAGAAGCGCTGTTAAATATTCTAGTGGGGGCGTTAACATAGCTTATAAATCCATAGGATGACAATAGATTTAAATAGTCCTTACCTGAGGCCATTATTATTTAATATACAAATATTTAAATCTCCTATAATAATTGTTGGGTTATGGGACAATCTTAAAATATTTTCAAAGTCAGTTTTAAAGTGTTGGAATAAAAATTTACAATTACGATATATACCATATAATGAAATGTCCAAGAGCGTATTATTATAATTTACTGTGAAAGTGATATTGATTATCTCAGCAGTGGACAGCAAGATAAGGCGGTGAGTGCAGCGGAGGTCGCAGTCCACGTAGATAACGACCCCACCGGACTGGTTATCTGGTCGATCTTGTAGTATCAGGTCGTATCCGGGCAATTGATACTTCACCTCCTCTCCACTCTTTATCCACACCTCTGTCAATGCTATAATTTTGTAATGTTGTGACAAACCACTTAAATAAATCACAAGTTCATCAAAGTTCCTTCGTAAGCTTTCGAATATTCAAGTGAAATATCCCTAAACTATGGTCACTGAAATCTCGGCTTCTCATTTAAACGGCTCGGGAGTTTTTTAAACTGCTAATAATTCACTTAAAATTATTGTATCGTCAATCCAAGGCTGGTTAGATCCTCAAGGGAAGATATAACGAATTTTTTTTTCTTGTTTCGGACTTCCTAACAAATATTTTTCCCTCTGTAACCCAAACAAATTTGTAATTCATATCCCTAAGTCTTTTGGCGTGGTATAAAATATTTTTGTTAAATGCAGTGAGATGCTCATTTACGTATACTCTTGTGGTCGGGATATCCCTTACAAATGTAGTTGACTCAAGCCTAGCTTTTTTGCAAGTTTTCAGAAGCAGATCACGATTTTGCCGATTTGAAAACTGGATAATTATAGGTTTTGGGCCTTTATCACGTTTTGTCGGAATCCTGTGTATGGCCTGCACATCCCTCTCAAAGTCAATGGGTACGCCCACTGAGTTAGATAGTGTCTGGACAATATCACACATCTTCTCGTTGGGTTGTTCAGGAACGCCATCAATTTGAACATTTCTATTCCGATTATATTGTTCAAGTTGTAACAATTGAATTTTACACTCGGAGATTTCTTTTTTGAGGAGTGAATTTTCAGCCGAAAGTTCGCTGTGGGATTTTTCTAGAGACTTGACTTTACCTACAAATTCACTAATTTTTTTTTTCATACTCGTCTATTTTAGCCGAGAAAAAAATTCATCGATTCTGAGAATTCAGACATCTTTTCACTAAATTTTTTTTTCGTAACTAGAAAATTGTTCCCTGATGGTTGTCTCCATTTTTTGCAAAAAATCAGTATGCATTTGGTTTATTAAGTCTTTTGGTATTTTAGCTTTCACGTTGCAAGACTTACACCTCCAAGAGTCACGCCTAGCCTGTCCCATTCGGTTCCATGTCGATTCTAGAATGTCGGCACATTCAAAATGAAAAATACAAATCACATACCGAACATTTGGCACACTCATTTGGTCCTGGAAGCGGGTCGTTGCACGTAGCGCAATCACTCATCGCAGCGGCGGGGTTATGTTGCGGAGAAACTGACAATACGTCTGCACTACTCGGCTGCCAGCACAACACTGTGTGTGTGTGTGTGTGTGTGTGTGTGTGTGTGTGTGTGTGTGTGTGTGTGTGTGTGTGTGTGTGTGTGTGTGTGTGTGTGTGTGTGTGTGTGTGTGTGTGTGTGTGTGTGTGTGTGTGTGTGTGTGTGTGTGTGTGTGTGTGTGTGTGTGTGTGAGGTGTGTGTGTGTGTGTGTGTGTGTGTGTGTGTGTGTGTGTGTGTGTGTGTGTGGTGTGTGTGTGTGTGTGTGTGTGTGTGTGTGTGTGTGTGTGTGTGTGTGTGTGTGTGTGTGTGTGTGTGTGTGTGTGTGTGTGTGTGTGTGTGTTGTGTGTGTGTGTGTGTGTGTGTGTGTGTGTGTGTGTGTGTGTGTGTGTGTGTGTGTGTGTGTGTGTGTGTGTGTGTGTGTGTGTGTGTGTGTGTGTGTGTGTGTGTGTGTGTGTGTGTGTGTGTGTGTGTGTGTGTGTGTGTGTGGTGTGTGTGTGTGTGTGTGTGTGTGTGTGTGTGTGTGTGTGTGTGTGTGTGTGTGTGTGTGTGTGTGTGTGTGTGTGTGTGTGTGTGTGTGTGTGTGTGTGTGTGTGTGTGTGTGTGTGTGTGTGTGTGTGTGTGGTGTGTGTGTGTGTGTGTGTGTGTGTGTGTGTGTGTGTGTGTGTGTGTGTGTGTGTGTGTGTGTGTGTGTGTGTGTGTGTGTGTGTGTGTGTGTGTGTGTGTGTGTGTGTGTGTGTGTGTGTGTGTGTGTGTGTGTGTGTGTGTGTGTGTGTGTGTGTGTGTGTGTGTGTGTGTGTGGTGTGTGTGTGTGTGTGTGTGTGTGTGTGTGTGTGTGTGTGTGTGTGTGTGTGTGTGTGTGTGTGTGTGTGTGTGTGTGTGTGTGTGTGTGTGTGTGTGTGTGTGTGTGTGTGTGTGTGTGTGTGTGTGTGTGGTGTGTGTGTGTGTGTGTGTGTGTGTGTGTGTGTGTGTGTGTGTGTGTGTGTGTGTGTGTGTGTGTGTGTGTGTGTGTGTGTGTGTGTGTGTGTGTGTGTGTGTGTGTGTGTGTGTGTGTGTGTGTGTGTGTGTGTGTGTGTGTGTGTGTGTGTGGTGTGTGTGTGTGTGTGTGTGTGTGTGTGTGTGTGTGTGTGTGTGTGTGTGTGTGTGTGTGTGTGTGTGTGTGTGTGTGTGTGTGTGTGTGTGTGTGTGTGTGTGTGTGTGTGTGTGTGTGTGTGTGTGTGTGTGTGTGTGTGTGTGTGTGTGTGTGTGTGTGTGTGTGTGTGTGTGTGTGTGTGTGTGTGTGTGTGTGTGTGTGTGTGTGTGTGTGTGTGTGTGTGTGTGTGTGTGTGTGTGTGTGTGTGTGTGTGTGTGTGTGTGTGTGTGTGTGTGTGTGTGTGTGTGTGTGTGTGTGTGTGTGTGTGTGTGTGTGTGTGTGTGTGTGTGTGTGTGTGTGTGTGTGTGTGTGTGTGTGTGTGTGTGTGTGTGTGTGTGTGTGTGTGTGTGTAGACAGTAGACAGTAGACAGTAGACAGTAGACAGTAGACAGTAGACAAATGCTTTATTTCAAGAAAGTTCACAATACTTTTAAACATTCCAAGAGCTCACAGAGCTCGTGCGGAAATACTATTAACATACGAAACAAAATTAATTACAGCATACTTTATTAGTTGTCAGCCAGTCTTGTAACAATTATTAGTTCATCATTATATCAACACTATTAACTTCAAGTAACAACATGCATTTTCTATATTTAACAGAACACGCATCTGAACAGTAAATTCCGTGCCAAATTATTTAACTACCAATTTTTCACAAAAAATATCAACAATTAATAAATAAACTACTATTAAAAATCAAAAATAAATTTTTTAAAGCTACATCTAACAAAAACATCTGCAATAAATAAACAAATACAAACCAACAATAATATACAGAAAAACAACTAACAGATCAACAACAATATACAATAAATTCTAACAGAAATATCAACAATAAACCATATATAATTAACAATTCAATAAATATATTTTTAATACGAACAAAGTTTTAAAACGATTTACTAATTATGATATTTTGTCAATACACAAAATACACAAAATATATAAGCTATGCTTCTGAGATGCAGACTAATACCATTACTATATATTAATTTCGTTTTTGAGAATTGCGCTCTTAACTTTCATTTTAAAACGAGGTTTCCCCTCATTTAAAATGTCGTTACCAAAGTGTACAATAATCTTATTGAAATTTTCTTTTCCAACAAAACAAAACTGTCTTCTACAAAATTCTTTTCTGAAATTCGGCGTTGAAATAGTAATAAATTGCGAAGTTCGCGTAGGAGCATTAAATTGTTTCAAGCTATATTTGCCAAAAAACTTATATGTATGCAACAAACCAGTCAACAAATACAACTGATCAATTGTAAGATAATCATTCTTCGAAAATAAATAAGACATACTCTCTGATTTTTTAATAAAATGTATAGTTCTTATTGCAAACCCTTTGTATCATTACAATTGATTTTAATACTGTAGGGTAAGTCCCCCCATAATGAATGATGCCATAACGAGCTGTACTTTCGAACCAAGATCTGTAAAGGGAATTTAAATGCTCCTTCCTTAAAAAGTTCCTTATATAATATAAAGCATAATTGATTTTTTTGAGTTTTGATTCTAAGTACTCCACATGTTTATTCCACTTTAACTTACTATCAATAAAAACGCCTAAATAACTTAACTGAGTCAACAAAACCAATATTTTCACATGTACATTCATATAAGCATTGATGATTGTGACAGACCAATTGAAATTCTAACGTGAGATTATCTACATCGCATGAAGAACCAGTGAACAAAATACATTTAGACTTTGAATTATTTATCAAAAGCCTGTTTAATATTAACCAATTTGAAATAACCTCTAGATCTCTATTTATTTTAGCTTTAAGGGCATATCGGTTCACAGCTGAACACACAATAGCAGTGTCGTCTGCATAGGCAAATATGGACGAATTCAATGGAATACTCAATAAATCATTGATATAGATCAAAAACATTAACGGACCTGCCACCCCACCTTGAGCAACACCGTACCTAATGTGCAATAACTCACTATATGTATTGTTTATTTTGACTGTTTGTCTTCTGTTTTTGCAAAAGGATTCTAGTAATTTATATGCAAGGCCACCTATTCCATATCCCTTAATTTTGTCTAATAATATATCAATATCTACAACGTCAAACGCTTTCTTAAAATCCAAATATACAGCTAAAGTACACCTACTGCGATCAACTAGTGATGCTATTTCACATATATGTTCTTCAATTGCCAAATCAGTACCACGATTTGGCAAAAACCCATATTGCTGTGGTGAAAAAATGCTTTTGTTTAAAAAATATTTTAAAAGTTCCTCCTTAATAAATACCTCAAATATTTTAGCAATAGTGTTTATAAGGGAGATTGGCCGATATGAGGAGACGAGCATATCATCACCCGACTTAAAAACAGGCACCACAACTGCGTCCTTGAAGCTTGTGGGAAAGACACCCTGTTTCAATGATTTTTCATAAATGGTTGTAAGGACTGGTGCTAATGTATCAATATTATTCTTTATTGATAAAATATTTATACCATCGAGACCAGAACTTTTTGTATTTTTCATACTGGAGACTATCCTAAGCACATCGTTAATACCTATGGTGAACTTATCAAAGTAAACAACACTATCTAAATGACTCTCAATAAACATGTCACACCCAAAAGACTCATATCTTAAATCATTCACTATATTTACAAAATAATTGTTAAAATAATTGCTAATAAGAATCTCATTTTCATGAACAGGCAAAATTACATTGTTAACATTGACTTTTTTTCATTTCATGCTTTCTTTTTTTCATTAATGTCCCTTACAACAGACCAGTACTTTTTACTATCACCATTATTTCTCTCTATGATGGAAGAATAATAATTTATTTTTGCCTCCCTGATTCTTTTTGTTACAAGCTTAGATAAACTAGTATACTCTACTTTAATATTTTGATCCAATCTATTCATAGAAAACATTTTAAACAATGTGTTCTTCCTATTTATTAGTGAAAACTAATGCATTAGTTACCCACGGTTTACGCTTTCTATTTTTACTGTTTATCTTTTTCAATCTATATGATTTTTCAAGACAAGAGTTATAAATGCCATAAAAATTCTTTACACATTCGTTTACATCATCAGTAGAATAAACTGTTTCCCAATCAGCCGTGCATAGCTGTCTGCGCATTACTTACTCCCTCATCAACAATTCTATAATACGGAACAGTATCATTATTGGCTTCCTTATGGATATTAGTGTGAGCAGATAACTCAACAGTTACAGCAAAATGATCACTTTATATTCAGATTTAGAACACTACAATCAAAACGTATGTTCTTAGAATTTCTAATTTAAAATATGATCAAGGCAGCTTACAGAGTTATTACTAATTCTTGTCGGAAGGGTAATACAATTTTTAAATCCATAAGCAGAAACTAAACTTAAATAATTTTTTCCAGACCCTATATTTTTTATTGTACATATGTTTAAGTCTCCAATAATTAAGGTTGGATCACATGAATTCTGCAGTATATTTTCAAAATCTACTTTAAATGCATTGTAGGTAAATTTACAACACCTATAAATAGCATATAGCGATATTTTGTAAGAAAGTTTATCTTCATTTTCAACTTTGAAGGAAATGTGAATAATTTCAGCAGTGGGCAGCAATAGCAACTGATAAGAGTGTTGCAGTCCAGAGGTCAGGTACACAGCAATGCCACCAGCCTGGTTGTCTGGTCTGGGCTGAACCAGCATGTCATATCCTGGTAGTTGGTATTGTTCCTCTTCACCATGTTTAATCCATATTTCAGATAATATTATTATATCATATTGCTTTTCTTGATTTAATAAATATACACAAAACTCATCATAATGTTTCCTCAAACTTCTAATGTTTAAATGGAAAATATGTAACTTGGTTCCCTTGAAACTTACATTACTTGACATACACACAGACAAACATTTGTACTAAGAAAAATATTTAAAACAGTCATTTTAACCCTCCAATGTCTTTAGGATTTTTTCCAGCTCAATATTAGATTTTATCCAAATAGTTTTGTGATTCGGGGAATCAGATTTTCTGGCAAAAATTTTCCCATCTTTGGGCCATACGTACCTAAATCCTTTCTCCTTTAATTGCTTTGGCCCTTGTAAAGTAACTCCTTGTTGCGTGGGGTAAGGTGTTCATTTATATAGATATATGCGTCAGGGGCTGAGTTTATAATTTGGGTGGACTTAATTTTCTTTTGCTTTGCGCTCTTCAAAAAACTGTCTCTCTTTTGCCTACTCGAGAACTGCACGACAATAGGTTTTATTCCAGTTTTTCTGTGAGTTGGAATCCGATGAGCCGCTTGAATATCTACCTCATGATTAACAGGTTCTCGATAATATCACCCAGTTTCGAGATAATACTAGAAACCGCCTCTCTGTCATCATAAGGCACACCGTCAATCTGAATGTTTCGGTTACGATTATACTGATCAAGACCATCAAATGCTCTTGCAACAATGTAAACTTATTTTGCAGTTCCCGATTTTGAGCAATAAGAGATTCATTCGATTTTTCTAAATCAGAATTTTTCTAAATTCTGTGTGTGTGTGTGTGTGTGTGTGTGTGTGTGTGTGTGTGTGTGTGTGTGTGTGTGCGTGCGTGTGTGTGTGTGTGTGTGTGTGTGTGTGTGTGTGTGTGTGTGTGTGTGTGTGTGTGTGTGTGTGTGTGTGTGTGTGTGTGTGTGTGTGTGTGTGTGTGTGTGTGTGTGTGTGTGTGTGTGTGTGTGTGTGTGTGTGTGTGTGTGTGTGTGTTGTGTGTGTGTGTGTGTGTGTGTGTGTGTGTGTGTGTGTGTGTGTGTGTGTGTGTGTGTGTGTGTGTGTGTGTGTGTGTGTGTGTGTGTGTGTGTGTGTGTGTGTGTGTGTGTGTGTGTGTGTGTGTGTGTGTGTGTGTGTGTGTGTGTGTAGGCATGTGTGGGATAGAGAGGATGTATGTATCGCAAATTAGGTGGTACTAGGTAAAACTTGTGATTGTGTCTCTTTCTGAAATCAATCATGCGTGGAATGTTTGCTATTTGGAAATGAGTTACACAGGGCAAAATTATTTATGCCCTTAATGGGTTATAATTTTACTACATATTTGTACCTTGCTATAGTTAGAGCCACAGTCTGTACGGCCAGGTATATTGCTTCTGTTATTTCCACTTCAAAAACAAAGGATGTGTAAAATTGCTGTTAATTATTTTAAATATATATCACTTGGTTAAACTGAATGTGGACTGATTGGACTCGATTCTCGCGCAAAGGTTACGACCCATGCGAGGATCCTTTTCTATACTTAGTTACTATGGATGTTTAATGTGTTTTATGGCTGGAAATAAATGTATTTTCTTTTTTTAAACATCTACACAATTCAGAAAATCGTACTGCTTTGAATCCAGCCTCACAAAAAAATAAATAAATATGAACTATTTGTCGGTGCAATAGAGAAAACTCAAATTTAGAGTCGGAAATATAATTAATCAGAATCAGAAATGCTACTTGTAAACGTAAAAACAAGAAATAAAAATGTTTCGCAAATTTGAATAACCTTGGAATCACTTAAGTATGAACACTGAAATATGTATAACTGATACATGATACATATAACTCCTTCCGTTTCAGAAATATAGTACTCCATCGTATAAAATCCAATGTTATCAATTTATTACTCAATAACATTAACCAAGGATAAATAGACATACATCAAACGGAACAATTATAAAACAATTAATCACACTACACTGTATTTGATTGATTCTCTTAAAACTTGATCAATCCCTCAAATAAAAGCAAGATAAACTGTGAATATTTAATCAACAACGTTTAATTATCAACTGAACTCTATTGTGATATTATTTTTATAATGTAATATTTAATCTTTATAGGACAAAAAAGGATGGGTTGCTCACGTGATTGGATTCTAACACTACTGAGGGTAACCTGAATGAGTTTTCAATAATTACCATAATTTATTAAGATCTGTTTTTTGAAGTCTGTCAATAACGACTATGAAGGATATAAAAACCAATTTTTTTCTCATTTGATCAGAAGTAGAGAAAATATTTGATTGATCTAGTAAAACGTCTTGTGGGTCCTGCGATGTGATCCTAAATTGAATATTCTTTCACTTAAATAAGTGGATAAATAACTGGGATCGTTATATAAATCAAAATGTGTAAATGCCATTATCTCATTGTATTATTTTAAGGCTGATATAGGTAAAATGATGATGTAAGAACTCTATATGTAGTAATAACTATGTCAATGAACATATGAACTAAGGATGAGAATAGGCTGGGGTCGGTACAACTGCTGGCAGTGCGGAGAAGAGAACTACCGACAGTATCGTCTGTCAACACGCACCGATCACAACACACACACCATATTTTCGCATTGGTTTTATTGTATACAATTTTAACTCATTACTTTTGGTTTTGTTTTTTATTTTGTTGCATCGTTGTTTAAAAACCAAATGATTGTACACGAAAGTCTGTGTTAACTGAACACGTTCAGTCGCATAATATTTTTGTTCCAACTCTAAAAGAATAGCAATGTACAGCAACACAACACATGCTATCCTTGCTGTGCTTTGTGGTTTTGTTTTGTTATACATAATGGAACATTTGTCAAGCTATGGAGGAAAACGTGTGTGGCTTTAGGAATATGATTAATAATTAAGTAATTAGGATTACATTAATTATCTAAAACGATAGCAAACGTTACATTTTTCATAACATTACTGTATTTCGTTTAGATTGTTAATTCAATTCAAAAAAAATAATATCTTGTTTTAAGTAAGTTTCTATAGTAAGGCTAAATTATTGTGTTATCTTTTATGTTTACTAAAACCCAATAGACAACTGAGCAGATGCTAATAAATGGTGTTTCTTAAGGACGGTGTACGTAATAATACCATGTTTTGGTTAGTAATTACAAGATACAGCATATTTATAGCTTATTATACAATCAAAACCTATCATTCTCTTCTACTTTTTGAGTTGGAAACTTTTGGTTTTTGAATGGCTGCGTTGACTGAAATTGGTTGCTCAAAAATGTGTAAGATCCGGAGGGACTGAGTCTTGGAGATCTGTCTCTCGTGGAGTCCCTCTTTGATAGAACCTTTGTTAGTTCTCTTTAAATTAATACTGTTACTAATTTTATTACAAACTCCCAATGTCACTTATATATAGATGATTTTCAAATTTATAAACGTTGTACAATTAGTGATTTTAACAACAATGTTATTTTGAATAATTATGACACGAACTATATCAATTTATGGGCATCACAGCATGGCCGAAAAACGTAATCATGGCAAGACTAAAACTACAAACAGAAACAGAATAAAAAAACATAAACATACATAAGAAACTGTAGACTAACTAACGAAATTGACTTGGACATAGCCAAGAAATTGACTACCAATGTTCAAAGTCTTGCCTACTGTGACAGGGTGAAAAGTCTTTTGGCTACCAATGTTCAAGGTCTTGACTACTGTGACAGGGTGAAAAGTCTTGGAATGCTGTGCTGTTGAGCAAAAGAACTGATCACATTAATGAAACTAGCAACAGAGATTTTGCTGGAGTCCATAGCTTCAAACCCTTTGCTCTGTCCTTGCCCATTTTGATGTTAAGGTAATACTAGTAGAGACTTTTTCCTCACTTTAACTACTGTGATGTGTGGTAATTAAATTACATAAATGTTGCGCTCTTTAACAGGCTTCAACGTGCATAAAACTTTTGGCTTTGTTTTCATTGTAATTTGAGATGCCATTATCACGTGACTCGATATTTTAAGCGATTTCTATTATTAAACTGAGGGAGCTACGTAACTATGACATCCTTACTCTTATGTACGCAAATCTTAAAACTGGATCTCCTAATTACTTGTCCGACTGATTTGTCTTTAAGTATTCCGTAAATACGCACACACAATTACGTGGTATGGATCTTCTTGACTCATTATTCCTGTCCATCGAACAGCTATGTTTAACAACTCTGAGACGTAACTCTTAAGGATTGGTTTGTGCATGATGGGTGGACGTAGCAGTAGTAGTGCTTCAGCAAAGACGAGAAGCATTAAGTTTCAATGAGGAAGATATGTTAAATAATAATTAAGATTAGTAAGAGTTTTATTTTATTTTATTGATCTTTTCAGTATGATTTTAGGTCAAATTTGTATTGTAAGAACTTATTGAATTTATATTTAGGTTTTTACCTATATTTAATATTATAATATTCTATTTAACTATAATTGTTTTGAAATTGAGGGAAGAGAAGACTTATCAGTACTAACTCCGCCCTTGCAAATAAGGACAATTTCATTTCATTACATTTGTACAAGACATACTGAAATCTTCACTGTGATCTCAACACTTGCAAGCGAAGGTCTATTTTGAGTGATTAATTTAATGTATTAAACCTATGGTCTTGGGTTTCATTGTGAAATTGATAAATATAAACATTATATGTTTATTTTATTAAATATGTTATATTTTATAAGTGGAATATAAGGAAAAAATGTGTTTCAATATAACTTACAAAAGTCGTTTATGTAACAGAATTTCCTTTATTACAGTGAAAAAATAACAAATAAACTTTTACAGTAAAAATCAGGCAAATTTCAAGGGATATTTTGAATCTCTAAAATGTAGATCATAATTCAATCCTTTTCAAGTTACAAACTCTTTTACTTAGTATTCATGACCAGAGCTGCTGAAGTCCCCGAGTCCGCTGTGGCTTTCTTCTTCTCCACCGTAGTGATGACTGTAGCTCTCATGTTTGTCTTCGTGGATAGGAACTGGAATGTGAACAGGCACCTTCACAGGGTACGGAACCTCCTTCTCCACTGGGTAGGGAACCTTCTTCTCCACTACAACTGGGTAAGGCTTCTCCACGGGGTATGGCACTGGCTTCTCAAACTGGTACCTTGACGGGGTAGGGGACTTTCTTCTCCACAGGGTAAGGAACGTGCTTCACCACAGGTACGTGGTAGGGGACAAGGTCGAGGGAACATGCACCTTGACTGGGTAAGGGATGTGCTTCTCTACAGGATAGGGGACCTTCTTCTCGACGTAGACAGGGTAAGGCTTGGATACGTGGTATGGCACTGGCCTGGGCACATGAACCTTCACAGGGGTACGGAATTTTCTTCTCTACCGGATAAGGTGCAGGAATGTACTTCTTCACCGGGTAAGGCACTGCCTTTGTCACGTGCACCGGGTAAGGCTTCGGCACGTGGACGGGGACCGGCCTCTCTCGACGTGAACCTTGACAGGGTACGGTACCTTCTTCTCCACATGGACTGGGTACGGCACCTTCACCTCCTTCTGGATCGTGATGGTCTTAACTTTGTGGTGATGATGTTGGCCGTAATCTCCAATGTAACCATCATCTTCCAAGTCATGACCTCCAAAATGGCCTCCACTGAAGTCATAGTGGCCGAAGTCATTGATGCCTCTCTTATCGTGTTTCTTGTCCGGGGATGTCTCGTCAGAAACAACTACAGCAATCAAAGGTCAGTACCAGAAGACTCCTCATTGTTGGCCTGCTGTGTGAATGTGCGGTAGATATGCCTTCAAACGCTATATATACTCGTACCAATCTGCGAGTTGGATTACGACACCAGTTACATCACTTGTTCAGTACTAACATGTTATTATATCATTATTTTATCACTGCTAATGTACTCGCGTAATTAATTGTACATGTAACCTATCTCGAAAATATGTTAAAAATCAAATATGTTATCCGTATCATTTTATTTTTAAACGATTCCTCCATGTTTTATGTTTATTAAAGTTGAAGTGGACATACTTTAAATATAATAATAATAATGATAAATTTATTTCCAAATAACAACAAATAATTACAATAAATCCAACAGTAATACAATAATTCAAAATAAGGTAAACATTACATAGCATATATAAAAAACATAAGATAGCATATACAAAAAAAAAAAATGAATTTGCTCAGGCTGACCAATTAATTTTACACTTACCAATTAATTAAAAGGAAAATACAATGAACATTATTTTTGTTGGTTGTTTTTGGATATATGTACGCATAGTTTTAGAATGATTTTTGCCTACAATTTGATGACTGATAATGACCTTCTTTAAAGCTGGAGAAGTATTTTAAAATTTTAAATTTGTTAGCAATATTTCGTTTCAAACGTAACACTTTAATATTATATACAGTGCCTAAGAATTAAGAACACTCTTAGTTATTTTCTTTTTTCTAGTATACCTTACACTTTATGTTTATAACTTATTAAGTATAAAGATTGCGTTTGAAAATTGTAAATAAATTAATATTAGTACCTACTGTAATGTATACCCTAGTATTTTATTACTTTTAATTTTCTATCTAACATTTCAACATTTAACTCCGAAATTTTTACTTTTTCTGTTTACGAGCTATAATTATAATGATATAAAATACAGTATTATTTTAAAAATCTATCCTTCTAAAAAAACATACTCTCCTGTAAAACCACTTTATTATTTATGTAAAGTATTAAATCATTACTTTACCTATAAAGGAAGAATTATTCAGTTTTAAACACAGTAATATTTGTAATATACATCGTAAGAAAACAAATAAAAATTAGTGGAATAAATGGGATTGTCATTGCTTTATAAGCAATATAATAATTTTATCTTAGACTGTAATAAAAAAAATAATTTAAATGGCACAGGCAAAATTTTATTTTAATAACTTTTCGGATACACTAATTTAAATTACGGCAATACTACAACTATTTCCGTCGGACTGTACATAACTCGATCCCTATCTGTTTATATATATATATATATATATATATATATATATATATATATATATATATATATATATATATATATAAAATATACACATAGGTGTCGCATCAGGTAATCGAGAAGTTTCCTATCGTACTGAACATTTGTATCACATGGTGTGACATCGAACTGAGAGTTGCTCATATAGCAGTGAAACTTCATGCATTTATTCTATAGGTTAGTTCGTATTTTAGATATTATGTCAACAGACAGACAGAAAGGAATTATTGTTTGCCAGCCCTAGGAATTATAGAAAGAACTTTAGACATTAAAAAGAAATTCTATACGTAAATAACGACAAAACTAACTATTTCATCTCATACGCCCAACCTTTACAACAAACTAACTATTCATCTCATACGCCAACCTTTTGACAGTACACGGAAGTTTGCGCAACAGGCAACAGGCACACATTCTTCTGTTTTTGCCAAAAGACGTTTAAAATACTTGTTACTCGAAGCCTAAATCTGAAATGAAATGAAATTTGCGGACACTTAAGTGCAAGATGAGTGTAGTCCACGTTGTATCCACAGTTATTACATGTGATAGTGGGTGGTGATTAGACAAGAATGATTAATACTACGTAGCCATGTTTAAAAAGTTTCTAGTGACATACTTTTTAACTTTATAATACTGGTACAATATTACTAGGCGTGATTTTCACTAGCTTTAATTAATACGTTGCATTATAAAAGAAGCAGATTTAGAGTCAAAATTCTTTACAGTATTAGTTTTGTGAAAAACATTTTTGGTTCGCAGAGGTGAAAGGCAGAGAACAATTTTTGAGTGACACTCCTGACGCAGACCTACTTTTAGGTATTTTTCAAACGCGCCATGATTATGAGCAAAAGGTCTAGTGTTATTCTACCTAATCGTGAAACATTACAATGTTTTAATACACATCCTTGAAACTTTAAAAATAGCTTTTTTGGCCTAGTGCTTCTTCTGGAAAAAAAACCAAAAACCTCTTGAAACTACAACTCTTTCTAAGGTTGAAAGAGACAACCAATTATAATGACAATTATTAATTATATTGATGTGGAGTATTAGTAACTCACTCTTACAGAGTCTACAGTTTCACCTGGTCATGGCTTGGACGTTCTCTTCCACGATAACCAGATAAAGAGATATAAGAACATTTAAACTGGTTGAGCGGTCAAACTGGAATTCGCACAAACAATGATAATAACAACGGATCATTCAAAAGAACCCAGATTTGATACGGAAATGTGTTATGAACAAAGTTAAAAAATACGGAAGGATAGAGTGTTATACGTCACTTGAAAATTATATATATATATATATATATATATATTTATATATATATATTATATATATATATATATATCCTCAACAACCCTCCTTATTTATATTACTATCTAAAAGATTCTGACTAGTGTTTACGAGTGTTTCGATCAGTAAAAAAAATAATACTTGATATAGGAACTATTTCCGAAGTATTCATGTATTTTAACTATATACATAGTATATGGTGCAAATAAATAAATTGTTACGACATATTGTTCGTGTAGCATTGAATATATTCGTGTACAATATTTTTATTTTATCAGAGAAATTACAAATTTTATTAAAATTCTAAATCTAAATTATTCATTAAAAATGGTGAGTTCTCATACCACAGGATAAAAAGGGTTTTCCATTTTCTGCTCGATCATTTTATACTAAGTTAATCATTGTGTCAAATTTTATTGGTTTTATCATCTTTATTATCAATTTGATCAATTACACATTTTTATTGTTATAACATTAAATTTAAACTTACAACAACCTATTTACAAACAGTTTTTCATGACCACTGCCCTTCGCAAGTTATCGAAAACTACAAACCTAACCTATAAATAATTTAAGCTTAATTGGTTTAAATATGGCCAAAACAATAAAGAGACAATCAAAATCCCATAATAACATGAGAGTACACGTGTTTTGCACAAGTATTATAAAATTCTGAGAATTCAGCATACTCTAGAATCGTTGCATTAGGTGATAAAATTTGGTTTAAATATTCACTTATCATTTTATTTTCTGAAAGGCTAATTTAGATCTATAGAAGTCAATAATGATATATGTAAAATAATAGTAAAACATGTTTTAACTTGTAGAAATATTGCAAATTCTTCCCCAGCCGCCCGACTATAGGAGTATCAGGAGTTGGAGGTACATGTCAGGACGCGTGTAGGCGTTGTGCGCCCCGGAAGGAAGCCGCGGGTCATGTGGAGTATCTCCAGTTTCACCCTACCTCACTTCCGTCCTTGGCATCAGGTGTAAGTCCTGTGGCTGAGGGTAATCTACTACGTAACTGACATTTTGTCATAACACGCCACAGGGGTTGAAGGTCACCACTGCAACGCCATTGTGAGGAAAACTTTATTAACTTTCGATAATACTCATATAACACAACAAATGTTAGCAATGTGTTCAACCACGAGTTAACTAACGACTCTTTCATTTTCATTAACGAAATATTTCCTTTGTGATTTTACCAAACAGTGCTGCCATATTTGGAAGACGCGTTATGTATTGCTAATTAAGAGTTCGCTTTTTCAGACATGTAGACACGATTCTAAGAATAACTTATTACCCTTATATATATATATATATATATATATATATATATATATATATATATATATATATATATATATAAAGTGGAGTTTGTGCTTATGAAATGTAAAATCCACAGTGTATATAATTTTATAACGAGCCCTCTTTGCCCAATGCAACGGATAGAATAATTGTCACCAAAGCAAGAATAATATTTTTGACTAGAGATAAAGTACTTCCTTTTTATATTTTGAAGAAAAATCATGAATTGTTCTATAGAATAAAATGGCATAAAGCTGCAATATGTAAACTTTGGAAGTTTCACATCTTGTAAATTATGATGCTAATATGTTTGTGATGTAGAAATATGAAAGAGGATATCTATAATTTAAGTAATGCCCATATAAAGTTTCAATTCCGTTTCCATATTTATTTTCGAGGATAACATAATACAAAAAATTAATTCACCTGGATTATCATAACTGTTTTAGATTCACACTATGGAATGGTATTTCCAAACATTCATAAGTTTACAGATATTTGATCTGTGAAAAACTAAAGAATTTTGAAGGTTTAAACACAAACGTCACATAAATTTGGTTTGCTAGTTACTACGCATATAAGTATTGTAAATAATCCAAAATTGTCGCCTTGAAATAAAAAGTTCCTAAGGACCCAGATAGAAAAATTCAAGTTTGTAGGATACGACATGTACTTAAATCATGTAGTAGTTGATGTTGTTAATTTGATTTTTTGACAACGAATAACCGTGAAAACAGATAACAACAAAAGTAAAAAGCGATTATGGAGTCCAAAATAAGAACAAATCTAAATATGTCTTTAATTGAATCTTGTTATACAGTGTAATCAAAAATTGATAACCGGTTTTAAATCATTTAACCCTTTCGGATTTTAGACTAACTAAAAGTTCATACAAATATATATTGGGCATGAATTGGATTTCTACGCATTGGGTATTAAATGGTAAAAAGACACTGTATCTTCCTACTTAAAACACTTTATTTTTCAATGAGCAGAGAGAACCTAGAAATTTCATTACGCTAGATTATCAACATTGTTGAATTTGTAGATAAATACCTTTTTCATACTACGAGTATTTCATGGTGAAAAGATATTTTCTGCATTATTCGTTACATGCTGTGATAAAGTCTGAGGGTTAAGCATTTCCCTCAAGTAAGTAATGTCATATTACGGTAAATTATTATAATTACAGTTTTCTACTCGTAATATAATTATTAGGTTTTCTGAATTTTTCTGGTTTAGTTTATGTTGGATTGCAGCATAATAGACACTTATATGACGTGGTTAGATGTAGTTGAGCTAATTAAGTTTATGAAACGGAGAGAGAGCGTACATCTAAAACCACCTGAGACCAGATTAAGAGAAACCCGAGGTGATAAAGAACCTAATAAACATAAGGTGAAAATTGTCCCCTTGCCAGCAATTTAGTGTTGGGGTGTACGCCTGCACGCGCCACGGTGGAGGGGAGGGAGAGGGAGGGTGCACCTTGCGCACAGTTGGCCGGCGTGCTGCCTGCTCGGCCGGAACTGCTTAATAACTGCACATGGCGCCTGCGCTGCGCCGTGTCCGCGCCTGCGCCCTCAGACCAACCCTTGCCAAATATCTTACAAACAAATTATTGAGCGGAGGAAATTGGTATTACCTCCGGACGATTAGTGCGCGAGTCCGTTGGGACTAGTTAGTGCTGGCTGAGGGAGTCTGTCGTCGTTACGGCCGTCAGTCTCCTGGCTAGAGCGTGGCGAGCGTGCCCTAATCATATACCGGCCTACTCATCATTTCACTTAACATCATATTACTCAATACGAAAGTCGGTATATGTAACCACAAACAGTTTAAGGCTTTTCTGGTTAATTAGTGGCCTTAGCTATTACGAGAAGCCAGCATTCTAGCATTGACTACACTTTGCAACAAAGCGTTGTTTTCTACCTCCATTCACATTAAGATTGTCTCTACCTTTTCCTGTGTCATCTTACATATTAATTCACATGGGACAATCAGCTAGTGTTGTATCTCGTAAGCATGTTAGAAAACGTTTTATAGTTCTTAGGTAATTTGCAAACAATTTAGGTCTTTTCCAGTAAGGATTCATTATAACGGCTATACACAATACAAATATTTGTATTATTAGAGTTAATACTATAAACATAGTAATTTTAAACCAGTTATAACCAAACATGGTGATGGTTAAATTTGACATGAAATTTTCCTTAAAAGTTTATATGACTCTACATTCGTGCAAACAAGTTTTTCTCACTTAACTTCATAGATTGATCATTTAAATATATTTCATTTGAAGGCATACTCTCTTTTTAACGTAAGCAACAGCAAAATGTAGTTTTCTTCTCGCAAACCCCTTTATAACTTCATTGTTCCTTTTATTTTTAACATTAAAACTATTGTGAGTATTGTGAGCGGATTAAACCCCAGATTAACAGGATACATATAAATATCAGTACAACAGAATTAAGAAACGTCCTAGTATGGGCAAAAAAACACAGTTATAATTTTACATAATAATAATTTAAAATCATATTTATAAATAAAATAACAATGAAATAGTTAAATACACCAGTTGTTATTGTACACAACAATAATGTTGTTAGTATCTGAACTGAAAGGAAAAACATAGGATAACATGGTGTGTAGGATAATCGAAGTATGGATAAGCAAGAATATTTTCGTATTCAGTATAGAGAATGTTTAGTCACAGCTCATATCCTTTAATATATTTATATTGACGCATAAAAAACACCAGGAAAGTGTAAATATATTCTAAATAAATCCTAATACTAACATCAATATATAAAAAAATTTGATCTGTAAAAGTTGCTTATATACTTACATATCTGTGGAAATTAATCGATTAATCATAACATTTTTCAATAGGCTACGGTAAAGCGTGTGTAATATAAATGATTTTACAGTTTTCACAATATTTTGAAATATTAAATATTCATTGTTTTGAACAATACTCTTTTTATGATTATTAAACGCGCTGTTAAAATATTATATATTATTTTATTTCCGTAAATTACAATAATATCGTATTAATATTCTTTTATCTAAATAAAATGTTTTGAACCCCATAAATCACCACATCAGACACCATCCAAGGGGTAGGAGAGTGGCGTCACGTCGGCGTCCAAACTGCTAGAATTACTTCTAGATATTCTGTCAGAAGCTATTTGTAGTTAAACGTTAAGCACAGGTCTCCTGTACCATGTTCTGTTCTCATGATCCCCTAAACAGTATGGAGAGTGAAAGCTGCCACCAAATTTCGATGGGGAGAGAGCGCTGTAAGAGTGGTGCACGTTCTATTTGCATGACCCTTCCTATTAGGTCTAGGGGTCAATGGGTACCTGCCACTATAGCCTGGGCTCCCACGAGATTATCGCTACACTTCTTTTTTCTGAAACAGAGGCTCAGAAATTCTTCACAAATTCTCTAGCCATAGTTCGGTACTAAAAAAAGTAATGAAGGTCCACCACAGTAATGGCGACAGGTATATCACCTAGTGGGAATTCAAGTATTGGAACTCACACTTGAAGGAGCAGCAAATAAACACAGAATGTATCGAAACCCCACATTTATTCCTAGAAAATTCATGCAGAATGACATATGGTTGGGCTATAAATTTTTGTTCTCTTCTATTAGAGGGCTCCCACTGCAAATAATTATGTTCTGGACCACCTTATATACAGAACTGTCGCAAGGGTCAGGTACGCTCTGTAAATATAAGCAAAATGTATATTCTATTCCAATACTTCCAGTACAAAACAGCTTGTATCCCATCATTATTTTTTACGTTGACATTCATTCGTTAACTAACCTCTATTCTTGTTTTTAGTACTCACTTTTATTGTAGTTTCGGAGTCCAGAGGCAAATTTACATTGAATAAGTACACCATCAGATTTTTTTTTGAAATTCATAACTTTTCCAAAGAAAAACATCGACTATCAGCTACGATAGTTTTGGTGGAGGTCGAAAGGGAGTATATAAAAAGTATAATAATGTTAAAATTTTTAAGAAACTATATAAAAAAGATATTCCTTTCAGGATTAATAAAAATGGCAGCACAGTACTAGTATATGACGTCGACTATCTATTTATTTACGTGTATGACGGTTGGTTCCAAGTGTATCATACTAAAAAATATAATATGAAAAAAATACATTTTTTTATATTTTTTCACTTTGTTGATCCTCTCTTACTTCGAACTCCACCGGAACTAGAACGGCTGATGATGTTATTCCTTTGAAATATTTCTCTGCCGATACATAACCAAGCTGTGTGTTCATTAATATATAGATTAGCTCTCAAACTCCTGGACTATTTATGATGTAATCCCGTCAATGCCTGGAAATTTCGTATGATAATGTAAATAAAACTCTTTGATAGCTGCAGGAATTCTCAAATTTAAAGCCAATTCAGTCAACCCGAATCCTGGTTTAAGGCCAGATTTGACCGAGAACGAGGGTGAGAACCGCCATTGACATAATGAAGATGTCATCAGTCTGAAACCCAGGCCAACTTTTCACGTGGGAATGAGTGATAAAATTGACGAGGTACTCCCACCTGTCTCATTAAATGGTTATATCATCCGACGACTTCAGGCATCTCATTTGGCGGCACCAGACCTCGGGTCAGCCCAGAGGCGTTTGGTAACGAGGGAATTGGTCTAACGAGGGTGCGTAAGTATCTAACGGGTTCTCTAAGGCCGTGATAACTGCATTGACACGGCCGCTACCCTTCTTCCGTCGTTGAGTCATTGAGACTAATAGGTTCAGTTTTTGGTGGAACAAAGGTTTCAGAAATGTGATTTAGTACAGTCATATAATCACTAAAAACGAGTTACAATAACAATCAGTTTAATTGTATGTTAGTCGTGAAGGAATACATAATTTAAAACAACCCGTTGATGAGTATTTCATAAAATTTAGAAAGTTATTATTTCATAATATATACTTCTAACTTATATTTCATCACTCTGAAAACCGTATTCATTAAGTAAATGTTTTTGGCATTATAATGATTTTATATAATTCAAGGTAAGGGTCTAAATAACAATCTGTTATAACGGAATGTAGAAGAATCCAACAGAACCTTATAAAAGATTTATTGCACAGACGAACTCACAAACGAAACAGACTACCCTTTGACCTTCCGACACAATATCAATAGGGATTTCCCTTAGACAATGAGGAACCTATATCAAGTTGAAGTCTGTAGGACTTTTCTAACCAGATTTATCGCACAGACAGATAACAACGTGATTTTAAGTTTATTTTATAAGAAAAGATTACCAGAAATAAAAATTATATATGCATTGAATTTACTATATGCAATTCTTATATATTTCTGTATTCAGAAAAGGTATTAAGGAATTTTACTATTACATTGTAAATTAAAAAATATAATTCGCACCGAAAACCGAACGCACTATAAGTACCAAATTTTATGTTTTCACGCCTTCAAAAATAATACGTAACAATCAGAATGATTGATGACTAGTAAAGAGCTAAATACCCATAGATAGTTATAACTTGCATAACATCCAGACAACTCACATTTTTAAGACACAAAGAACCGACGATCATCCTCTTGAAGTTCCCGTGGTTTTACAACCCTTGATTGTTTGTTTGCATCTCATTTGAATGAATAATAATGACTACTTAGGACAATTTAACCCATCAGCAGAGGTATAAACACTATTGGAAAGGGCTCGCCCATAAACATAACATTTTTACAACCACTAACGGGCTCTAAGGGTTATTATCCCGGCTGGAAATGTATTCCACCCCGAGGTCGGCGAATCGAGAAGTGCCACCCCCTGCGCGTTATTGATGGCAGATCCTCTCTGGTGGTCCGCGAAACTACCCCTTCCCGTTGACGACATCATTGAGTCATTAACGGCTCCATAACTCTCTCGGATGATTTATACTCACCACCTTGCAGAAAAACTCCTCCCGCACCCTTTGCTTCTGACTCTTCCCCTCCGCAACACCCATTTACATTAACATTTTAAGCAGCCAACTTTATTGGACACCGCCTTCGCAGTTTACCGTTAATTATGTTGTGTCCGTCCGTCCGTTAATTATTTTTTAACTACTCGCCGTTTTTTGGCCCTCCGCCTTAATCACTTATAGTAGCTCCTGGGCGAAATATCTGTGTGTGGTACGTGTGGCGATACTGGCGTGGGAGACTGGCTCATTTGGTGATACCATGCAAACATTTTAGTTTTAACCAAGTCAAAGATCAATAAGTTTGTTCACCAGAATTCTTTGAATGCACTAAGTCAAAATACCAAATAATTTATGACATCTCTAAATATCATCGTAACTTAACAACAAATCACAACAGCAATTAAAAATATTCAAAAAATTTAAAATATTCAGTAATTTGTAACGTCTCAATCTATAAAACATATAAGACACCCAGATTCATAAAATCTACAATACTCCTTCTTAACTCAAATTTAAGTTTATTCAAAAGATGCCAAATTTAAATGGAGTGAATTGGTTTTACCACAATTTTAAGTAATATATATTATGGAGGATTTGAGAAAATTTCAAAATTAGCAAATGTTTAAGTACATTAATTATGCAGCCTAAGACTAACAAAAACATTGATAATGAAAGTTTCATTTAAGAATATATATATATATAGATGAATATAAATACCCTTTACGAACGACAAGAATTAGAATTGACAATTCTAGAACAAAAACACGATCATAAAAATAATTACAGGTAGAGCTTTTTTATCACAACTTTGGGACCTTATTTATTAGTTATTATGAGATGCCCTTTACATTATGGATGGTTATAAAATAAATGTAAAATTGTTGAACACAAAAATTAATAAAATAATAAAATAAAAACTATTTATTACCATTTAAAGGAAAAACAGGATTTCGTCACCATAATAAATCTATATTAATATGGCAACAATAAATGAATGTTCCCTTCGATTGCTAATAAAGAAAATCATAGATTATCGACAAAGTTACTTGATTACGTGAAACATGGATGTTAACATCAGCAAGCATTACATAAATGTACGTAGTGGGAGTTCCACAATGGGTAGCAAATGCAGATATAAAAGAGAGAGGGAGTGAGTGTAAACCGCACAGAACCAACATGATCAGCCTGGTAACTGCAAGTTGTGCCTGGTGGCTCTGGTCAGGGCAGACCACTCAGGACTATGGGTTTGGGCTCGAAGATCACGACTTGGGAGAACATGTACAACACCATCACGAACACGTCAAGACCATCACGCTTGACCAAGAAGGTGCCGGTGGCCGTACCCCGTCACAGTGGAGAAGAAGGTACCTTACCCCGTGAAGGTGCCAATCGGACAAGCCGTACCCCGTCCATGTACCAAAGCCGTACCCGGTCTAATGTCGAGAAGAAAGTGCCTTACACAGTGAAGGAGTACGTCCCACAGCCGTACACGGTGTACAAGAAGGAGCCGTTGCGTTTACTGGTCAAGGTGCCCGTCGACAAACCATATCCTGTTCCACGTCCCCAAGCCTTACCCTGTGTATGTGGAGAAGAAAAGTACCCTTACACAGTGGAGAAAAACACGTGCCATACCCTGTCAAAGTACCTGTGGACAAACCTTACCCCCGTCCACGTGCCGGTAGTCAAGCATCGTGCCGTACACTGTAGAGAAGAAGGTGCCGTATCAAGGTGGAAGTGCCTGTGGAGAAGCCCGTTGCCAGTGTCTGTGCCCAAGCCTTACCCTGTGTATGTAGAGAAGAAGGTACCTTATACAGTAGAGAAGCCGGTTACCTTACCATGTCAAGGTGCCTGTCCATGTTCCTGTCCATCATCACGGGCACTCTCACGACTTCGGCCATGGGTGACTTCCATCACAAGCGGACTTCGAGTCTGAAGGTCATTATGGCTACAGGAAATTTGGGGTCATTACTAAGTAATTGTTCATTTCTCAATCTTTCATGTGAAATTTGCATTTAAGATAGTCTACGAGTAAACATATTTGAGACCAAGCATTATTGTGTGAAATGTTTGTAAGGCACATTGTACAAGGTATTGTTTTGAAATAAAATATGTTATTTGTGTATTTTTAATTGTTTTTGCGTCAACTTCTTTAAAATTACAATTTAAAGTATTTACTGTACAAATACTTTGGCAGAAAATTGAAATTGATTATACTGTCTTTAATTATTATTCTTAAGCTTATTATACACGTTCTCAAGGTCTACAGTGGCTGTCAGGAAGATGACCTCAGTGCCAAAAGTTCTGTGTGATGAAATTCCACGAATAAGATAATAAGAAAATATAATCCAAGAATTGAAAATACTCTATAACTATCAGTTACAAATATTATGCTTCTTTATATAGACCCTGCACTGAACGCCTTTTAATTAAGTGTATGGTTTTATGTATTCTCTCTTGAGACTAATTGGAATGTATATTTAGCCTTATTTAGCACACCTGAATTTTGAACATTCAATTAGGCGTTATTGTTTAGTTCAAACAACAATAAACAATAATTCAAATTATTGTTTTAGGCGTTCAAATTCTTACTTATTTTATAACATAATATGTCATTTTGGAACAGGGCCACACAACCTGATATTGCATCTCCTTAAAAAATATTTTTTAAACATAGCATAATATGTCATAAAAACAGAAAAGAGTAGAAGGCTATTTAATACCTAGAAATTAAATTTCAGAAATTTGCCCAACAATAATGTTGAGTATAATTTCAATCCTAAATACATACGTGCAATGAATTTTTTTTGTCTAATATGCAGTAAAATAAAATTTAAGTTTGTTATTATTATTCTATTTGTAAACTGAGCTTCTATACAAAAACTGTATTTTTGTATGGCAGCTCTCAATTTGGGCTATGTCTTCTCACAGCTAATCTGCTCTAAATCAGCTAATTATTTATTCGATTTAAATAATTTTTGTATCAAACAGATTAATGATAACATCCACTTAAAAACTTTTATTCTTGTAATTCTTGAGAAATACTTGGGTTTTGAGATATATGAAAGGTTTTAATGGCTGCCATTTTGATAAGATAATTTAATTATATCTTTTCAGTAATTACTGAAAAGATATAATTAAATTATCTTATTATTAGCCTTATTATTATAAAATTTAGATTAAATTTGGTATAACTTAATTAATTTTTGTAAAACAAACACGTATAATAAGACAATTTAATAGGAAAACCAAGCATCGCACACCCCATGTTTCAAATGTTTGTCTTGGCCTGAGCAATAACGTGGTGAACCTATTTCCGGAGAGTTAAGGTGGTCACTTTGTATAATACGAAGCATGTTGTTGATTGGTTGAATATTTAATTGATATTTCAAAATAAATATATTTATAACTAGGATAATGACTTTACTATTACCATTTAGTAATACGGCGTAAAAAAAAAACTATCCAGTGATTATTATGGCACAATTGTCTATATTAATTAGACGAAATAAAGGTATAAAAACAAGGTAACTGTATAAGGGTCAGAATAAACCTTTGAGAAAACTCTATAACTTACTGTTCGAAGGGCGGATTATCTAACTGCCACTATCACTTCCTAATGTTTTCTGCGTTTTGGTTACAACTCCATTCAATCTTAAATACTTTATGTTAATACATATTGTTGTGTTCAACCCAATGAAGTTACAATTTTGCCTAATAATGTGCATAACACAATAATGAAAATATATAGGAAAGGTGTAGTTTTCCTATTTCTATACATGTAAATCCAAAAGAATGTGTGTGTACCAGATGTTGTTTTTTAAAGATGGCCACCCAATCTATATTGGAAACATTTTGCGATAGCAAATCTGTTTTATATATATATATATTATATATATATATATACTATATATTATATATTTATATATCTTTATACGTTTAAATCGGAGTCTTTCTTTTGTTGGTGAATATCAACAATCGTGTAATGCTAAAGATTGTAGATCAGATTTCTTCGGTCGTTAACAGTTGGAAAATTTTGAGTAAACGAATCTCTAATTTTCTGTCCAGCCTACGAAAGAAACACTGATCAAATAAAGGAAATGGAAATACTGTCCCCGAACTGCTTCAATTTTAACTGAGATGTGCAAATAAAACAATGATCGCCTGCTCAGCAACCATACAGGTTTTTATGGTTTTTCATATAAGCCATCAAGATAGTAGTCACTTTTAAAATAATGTACCGTTTTTTTATTCTATAAACTAATTGTATTGCACATAATTATTCTTGGATTTAAAGTTATTGGGTCAGCGTCAGTTCGCTCGCTACAGAGAGGCTTCGGCCTGCAAGGCCTGTCACTTGAGGGGCTGGAAAAAATCTCATTTATTTGTGACAGACGTCTTTATTTGTGTCTGTTTCTCCGTACGATATCTCGAGAACGCACGGACTCTGTAGGCTTGGAATTTGCTACAAGTTTCATTTCTACATGGGTAACCTCAAATTAAATGATGGTACATAGCACTCCATGGGATTTAAGGTGGGCGATAGTGAAACATATTTATACATTGGTGTTATTGGTAACAATAACGGTTTTGAAAAAATTACAGAGTAAAATTTTAAACGAACAGAGTACAATCATATAACATAAACATGTAACATAGTAACACATAATGCTGTAGAATATAAATGTTTAATGCAACCTAAATGAAGTCTGTTACGCAAATAGTGGTGATCGTACTGTTACCTTTGTATTTTGATAAGAATATAGTGATTATTTTGTAAAGTATTTGATTATATGTTCTCTTGTTGAGAGTCCGGGCAAAGGAAATCTTTAAACTATGTTGCAATAGTTGTGTGCGATTTTATAGTTAAAATACCGTATTATGAAACATTTATAGTTCTAATTCTATAATTTCACACATTCGTAAGACCTGACAAAGCTCAACACCGTTCTAATTGAGTACGTAATGAATATAATTGATTACTTCGCTAAGCGAATGCATACATCATTTCACCTAGTCGTACCGTCAATACACACAATAGATACATCCAGGTGTAAACATTTAGTAATGACCACTAGAGCGATAATTGATAACCAGCAGAAGCAAGAGTCGGAGCGTGACGGTGCGCGGTTTCTTGTGCGAGTTGACTGCGCATGCGTGGTGGCTATGTGATGTAACGTTGAGGCAGGGCAGGCGCGAGGCACGGGCCGTGGCGTGTCGAACCGCTGCGTGCAGGGATGCGTGTTGAGGGGTGGTCAGCTCGTCACTCGATTGACGAGGTGTTGAAAACCCGTGTGCCAGGGGACATTAATATTGATATGTGTACCGCTGCGAGCCATACTATCTTGTAACGATGGCCATAGTGCATCGCTACGTATAGTCCTTAATTTGGCGTCAGCCAGGGTGTCACTTGTCCCTTTGTTGTACAGTATGTGGACGGTAAACACTAGCCCTCTTCCTTTTTTTTGTACAACCAGGAATATTATTACTGCTACCACTTTTAAAACAAACTACTGGCCTCAATTCGTGGGTTAGAATCTCCCAAGTTCTATAAACAATCTTTCAAAGATTCTAGAACATAATTATATAAATGTTGTTGTACCCGTAAAATGTGTTCGTTTAAGACCATGATTGACAAGCTTGAGGAGTTTTCATTGACTGAACCAAAATTTTCCGTAAATAATGACATAATGTAGATAATTGCAATAAACTCAACTCGAGGACTCTACATAAAGGCTGGTTAATTTTCTTAATTTATTTTCCCAAAATGATATTTCATCGAAGTTCTTATTAATGGTTGTTGTGTATTATTTTAAACGTAATGCAAAAAGGACAAAATACACTCAACTTGCTACATGTGATGTGTTCAAACATAAAGAAAACTGGATCGTGAACCAGGTCTTCTTTAGGCATTAAATAAAATTTTATAAATCAACCAGTCAGGAATGATGTTGTTACCAACCAACGCGTCGCATAGTATGGGCTTCATCTAAGGATACCAATGCAAAGTTTTAAGAGTCCTCGTATAGCTATACTGCCACATACGAGAGTGCTCAGTTGTATTTTATCAGTTTCTATTAAACTCTCCGATGCCATACTGGTTCACACCACCTCAAGACCATTATGATAAAATGTTTACCTAATGCTCCTCGTGAGCTCCACAATAATCCTATGGGAGTGCCACACCCTCGTACATGTTGCTAACCATCATCTGAACTTCAGTGTTGCATTTATACTAGATGTACATGAAGTTTCATAGGGAAAAATTTACCCCCCCCCCCCTCCCCCCATTCCTAAAAATTCTACAGCGTGAATTATTTTTTGAGAATATTTCGTACCCAACAGACAGACATTAAATGCTTCTGAACCTCACTGAAGTGATAAGCTCCTTAAGTTTCAGGAATGGTGGAAGTGATAAGACAAATAGTCTACAGGATATTGATTAATTCTCATTCATCCGTTACATGTCGTTAACCAATTGACGAAATTACAAAAAAAGTTGGGTACTACTGTTTCATAGGTAGAAACTTAATTTTAGATTAGGGGAAATAATTTTCTTAACGTGGGATTAGTCACTTATCTTTCAATATTCCATCTCGGGAAAATTTGAATAACGTGATGCACAAAAAGATTATGCGGACTTATATTAGCTTCGTTCCATAGGAATGTTTATGGTAAACCGTATATGAATTTTTACATGGGAGAAAAGGTTTTAATTGCAACACACAGTAAAATGGAAAGACTTATTTCATTTTAAGATTGTAATGAAAATATGTTCATCCACTGATAAAAATT
>NW_025781244.1:0-54834 GCF_021130785.1 Homalodisca vitripennis | reverse complement strand
TAAGTAGACTCTCGCGCGCGGATTTGTGCGCTAACATGGGCTCTAATGGGAGGGGAGAAATTTCCCCTCATTTGCTTGAGAAATCCCTTCATGTGGGGAGGGGAGAAATTTCCCTGCTCACACTCTTATCCTAGTGTTTTGGGGTAAAATCGGTATTTTTCGGTAAAAATCGGTGATTTGGGGTGTCAAAATCGGTGTTTTTTCGGTAAAAATCGGTGATTTGTTGGGTCCGGTGAGGGAGAAAACGAGGGACGGAGGGGAATTCCCAATATGGCTGCGGGGGGCGGGGAAAAATTGGCGGGAACAGGGGATACCTAACCTCACTTTCTTGGTTTTCCCGCGTATTCAAGATGGCTGCGCCCAGTTGGCGGGAACAGGGTAACCTAACCTCACTTTCTTGGTTTCCCCGCATATCCAATATGGCTGCGCCCAGTTGGCGGGAACAGGGGAACATAAACCTCAAATGTGAAATTGGCGGGAAGGTAAAACTAAACAAGAGAAATAAAGACGAAATCGTACCTTATTGTGTGATAATTTAGAGCTGAGCATAGGGTTTCCAGGAGTTTAAAATAAAACATTTTTGGGTAAAAACTAATTTATTATACTATTTCTAAACAACTATTCACATTGGCACTCTTCACTCCCGCCACACAGATAGCAATATGTGGTGGTGACGTCATCAGAGGAAGTCTGTAACATAAATAGACCTGAGTTAGCCAGCTATGAACAAAAAAATCTCGCGCCTTCCCCACTGGTTGGAATAAGCGCGTCCTTGATTGGATGTAAAATAGTATCTAAGCGCTCTGATTGGTGGAACCTTGAGAGGCCGGCACTCCTTCCTCTCTCTCCCGTCAGATCCGTGCGGGAGGTCAGGGAGATAGGGACGTGTGTCGCTCTGAGTTTTACCACAATTATTTAAACAATTACGATCTTTTGATATTACTGGAGTAAAAATAATTCAATCTAATACGTTAAAATATTTTTACTTTTAATAATACTTATTTTAATCACCGTTAATACTATTTCTTGTTAATTATTTTTTCTTAATCTAAATAGAAATTATCGTTTACTAGTAGCAGTTAAGCTTTTTAATCATTTAGTTGCTTTTCTAAACGTTAATATCGTTTCTATAATACCATATATATCCTTAGTTTTAAAACATGTCTTACGAACATATTGAAGTAGATTCTGAACCTGTATATATGGATTATGGAGTTGGATCCTGTAAAAATTCTAGGAAGGGAAAACGAGACCTATGTGAGAAAATTCAGGGTATATGGTAACTAAAGACCACCTTTAAATTCAATCCCGTCCCTGAAAACATTAATGAAATCGATTGGCTAAGGACGGGATTTTTCTAAAATTGTAAATGAAATGAAAGCAAATTGCACTGATTCGGACTACCTCGGATTTACACTTTCATAGTCTAAATTTAAAAAGTAAAGATCCGGGCTACGTGGCATTTCGACCAGCTGATCAGGTCAAAGACGATGTCCTTTTTGAAATTTTTCGGGGGGATAATTCAAAGTAACGCGGACTCTTGTAAAATCTACCGATACGTTCAAAGTCGAATGTACGCGTTGTCAATCTCCCTGGTTGGTAGTGGTGGTTCCAGAAGACCTGGCTTGTAACAATAATTTTTCCACGAAGAATTGTAAAAGCACGTAACAGGTATTGTATCGATAGAAAATGTGGACAATACTGTGTCTGCCCCGAGCTATAGTGGTAGCAAAAGCCTACGTCAAAAAAATATCCTCAACTTCAAAGCAATACGTGAAGGACAAGGGTAAGCGACAAACTCTTCAGAGCCCAAAAACTGATGACCAAAGCCGGGGTCCAAATTTCTGAACAGGGAGCGGGGGTCCACGAACTTTCAAAATTTCAAGAGCACCGTCAAAAAATATAATATTACAGTTTACAAACAACTATAACAGTAAGGGTAGGGGACGTGTATTTTAACGGTAATAAAGAAAGTGCTCTGTATAAAAATTAACCTACTGTATCATAACGGCCACTACAATGTGATCACATCCCTCACTGCAGCCTTTTGCGTGCCAATTTCTATTGTGAGGCGTGCCATGTCCCTTACGACCACAAAGGTTTTCACAGATGCTCAAACATCTGTCCTGCTGCGTGTCAGAACAGTTTCTCCGCCCTGTAAAGAGGAGCATGGAGGAATAGTTTTGTCCCACAATTGTAAACATCACTCTAAAAAAATCAAATATGTTTCGCTGCTCACCAGGGGTGAACGGTTGTAAAATCTGTTAATAAATGCAAACAATGTCAAAAGACTCGTATTTCTGAAAACAGCGTAAATCGAAACACGTGTGCGGCGAAGTGTTTCTGTAAAATCTGTAAATGATTTCAAGGCCCCAAACCACCAGTGCTACATGCGAGTCGACACAGGCAAGCCCAAAACAGAAGATTATCTATTCATATTTTTCGATCTGGAAACAAGACAGGACGAGTACATTAATGATAAAAAAGTTCATAAAGTAAATCTATGTGTCTCGCAACAATTCTGTTTCAAATGTATCAGTGGTTGGAAATTGTGAAACATTGTAATACCCGCACTCGAGTCTTCAGACAAGATCCTGTAGTTAAATTCATGGATTATGTGATGGATGTTAGAAAAAAATTTAAAAAAACGTTTGTGTAATGGCTCCATAAACGGCCAGGGCTTTGATTTTCAGTTCATCTTAAAATACGTACTGGAACAGACTAAAATTCAGTCCAGAAGCTTAATTATGCGTGGCACCAAAGTCATTCTCATGGAATTGGACAACGTGAAGATTTATCGACTCACTGAACTATTTCCCCATGGCCCTCTCAGCACTCAAACAAAGCCTTTGATCTACCCCCAGAGAAGAAGAAGGGTTACTTCCCTCACTTGTTTAACACTCTGGCAAACCAAAACTATGTAGGCCCCATCCACCCAAGGAATACTACTGCCCTGAATCGATGTTCGAAAAAAAAGTTATACAGATTTTGAAAATTGGCATAATGACCAGTCGACACAAAAACGTAGTGTTTGATTTCCAAAAAGAACTTATTGAATATTGTATTTCAGATGTAGACATATTGGCGCAGGCGTGTATAAAAAATTCAGAGCAATGTTTCTCGAAGAATGTAACGTAGACCCGTTCAATGGAAGCCGTGACCATAGCCAGTGGCCTGTAACTTGGTGTTTAGACGTAAGTTCTTAAAAACCCAATACTATTGGGCCTGGTCCCTAACAATGGATACAGACTTGTTGACATGCAATCCCCCATCGCTTTGCAGTGGCTGACTTGGGAGGAGGATCAGCGCGGCGTCCGAATTCAGCATGCAGGGCGGGAAAGAGAAGTCAAAATTGCCGGTATGAAAGTAGGACGGTTTCGACGGTGAACGCGTGTAATGAATTTCAGGGTTGTTATTTCCACGGGTGCCCTAAATGTTACAAAAGTATGAGAGGGAAGTGCCCTTATCAGATGATCCCTCAGACTCTTTGCATCTGAGGTACGAACAAAGGACCAAATCCAAAATAGCTAAACTCCAAAATTCCGGATATGAAGTTTATCGAGATGTGGGGAGTGTGAAATTTAAGAAAATGAAAAAAGATTCCTAGATTGGCCATACCTAAATTCATTACCAATTTCTAAACACGCTCCCACTTAATCCAAGAGAACGCCTTCTTTGGTGGTAGAACAGGCAACGCAAGAACATACCACAAGTGTGCAGAGGGGGAGTCTATACAGTATGTTGTGACGTATGGCTCTCTCTATCCTTTTGTTTAATAAATTTAAAATGTACGTAAAATCTCATCCTAAGAAATCTATGTGGGTGACAGAGAATGTAGGGGGCGAGGCATGCAGGCTGGAAGGTCTTCTTAAATGTAAAGTCCTGCCCCCGCTAAAGTTGTATCACCCGGTTCTCCCTACACGCATGATGAACGATAAATTAATGTTTGTTTTATGTAGGACGTGTGGGGAGGACATGTACTCGGGTGACTGTGCCCACACCACGGAAGAGAGAGCATTGACAGGGGACATGGACGATGCAGGAAATTAGAAAAGCTGTAGAAAAAGGCTATTATACCATTTTAAGAAATGTACGAATTATGGGAATACGAGGTAGTGACCTATGAGGATGGCGGACTCTTCACAGACTTTGTAAATAAATTTTTAAAAATCAAGCAGGAGGCATCGGGCTACCCTTCCTGGTGTCTCACTGATCAGGGACAAAGAAAAAACGTACATTAAAAAATATTTTTGAACATGAAGGTATCAGACTTGACCAAACAAAAATTGAAAAAGAACGCGGGCCTTCGCTCCCTAGCAAAATTAATGCTAAATTCGTTTTGGGGAAAATTCGGACAGAGAGAGAACCAGACAAAGACATCATAATACGATCACCCGACACATTTTTCAAACTACTAACCAGTCCCGGGACACAAGTAAATACGGTTCAAGAAATTAAACGAAGAGGTTCTTTCTCCTCGTAAATTGGCAAAACATAGAAGAGGTTAGCGAGTCCCTCAGAACCGTCAACGTCGTCTTGGCCGCTTTTACCACATCTCACGCGAGGTTAAAACTGTATGAACACTTGGAACAGCTACAATCTCAAGTCCTTTACTATGACACAGACAGTGTACTGTACATACATAAAAAACGGCATGTATAAAGTTCCTACCGGTTGACTACCTCGTGAGATGACCGATGAGTTGGTCGACTACGGTCCCGGGTCATACATTGTAGAATTCGTTTCTGGTGGTCCTAAAACCTATGCCTACTTAGTGTGGTCCACAAATAAAAATTCGTTAGTTGAAGTCTGTAAAATTAAAGGTCTCACTCTAAAATTTAAAAACTAGTAAACGTCTAAATTTTGAAAAAATTAAAAGAAATGGTGCTTAGTGAAACGGATCCAACTCTAGAAATAACAGAAAAAACCGTATTAGACGGACAAAAGACAAAAACATAGTTACCGTAGAAGAGACTAAACTATTTAAAATTACCGGTCCTAAGCGTAAGCGGGAAGGAGAGTATGAGAGACACTACCGTATGGCTATAGTAAAGTTTCTAAATATTAGTATATTGTAGTATACTCACAGTGGGTGTAAATATTAGCCTCCTTCACTCTTCTAAACACAGACACCACAAACAATAACCTTCGTAGGTCAATACTTTTCCCCCCTCATCCTCTTTAACTTCTCCCGCGATTGCTCGAGTAGATGCTGCTTCTCCTCCATCAACTGACCGAGACTGAACGCTCTCCTCGCAACCGTGTACCCCCACTACCACACAGCGTCCAAGACCAAAATCACTTTCCTGTCACTGTGCTTGCTACCGGCCCTCGCAGACCCAAAAGGCCTGAGTGTGTGTGTGTGTATGGGCTCTGAGGTCCCGGGACGGAGTGGTTGCGATCCTTCAGGTGGCCTAAAACTCCATAATTCCTTGGGATCATGTGTGGAATGTGTGTGGCAACGAGGCGGGCTAAAAAACCCATAGATGTACTCTTGCCGTGAATGTGCCGAGAGGTTCGTGGCCTTGGGGGTGTGAATGTGATCCTTCAGGTGGGACTAAAACCCCATAATTCCTTGGGATCGAGTGTGAATGTGTTGGGAGATAGTGATGGACCGGATCAGCCATGACAGATTACAAATGTATAAACTTGTATATAGTGTTGATATTATCTGTAAAAAAAATTGTAACAAAATACTGTTGTAAACACTTATCTTTTGTGCAAAAGTGTGGAGGTCTCAGTGGGGGGAGTCGGTGGTGGGAGAGTAAAAAACCGTGGAGGCAGTGGTGGTGGTGGGAGAGCACTTCATTCTCAATCATGGCGTGGAACCCCAAAGAGCCTCTATGACCTTTGTCTGCGGCAAATTGCCCAACATCCTATTCGCTTCTTACGATATATCCAGATCCCCGAATCCATCCGTCGGGAAATTAAATCTAAAACATCGCGAATGCTGCTTTGAATTGGTAGTCAGATACAAAGAAGGTTTTACGACGGACGCGGACTACGCAGACTTTGTCATATGTGTGCTCGAGACCGTTCAGCTGTTTGGCAAAAAGAATCGTCGACCGCGTATTACTTCACGGAAGATACATTTTTACACCAATGCGTAGTTTATGGGAGTGCACATCGTGTAAACAATCGGCTCTTTTAACTATAGGGACCGGGCGTTGCATGTGCGATTATTCCATTGTCTAAGCAACAAGGGATGGAACAGTATTTGGTCACCGGGCGACAACCAGTTTACTTCCTGGACTGGCCCTCAAAATCAAATACTGTTTAAAAACCTGGGCATCGAGCATGCTAGTGTTCGATGTGGGTGTTCCAAAACCACACCACTTAGACTAATATAAATACCGGTATACAGATTTTTTTTCTTCATTTTGAAAGATGGACGCTATAGCGAAAGAACTCTGCAACCAAACCGGCTAGGAAAAACTATCCCAGACGCAGGGTTACCCTGAAGGGACTCAATGATCTATACCAGGCTGACCTAGTAGAGATGATCCCGTATTCAAGGGTGAACAAAGGTTACAAGTATACATATTGACAATGATAAAACTGTTTTAGTAAACTTGCGTTTGCCATTCCTTTAAAAAACAAGACCGGTGCAGAAGTCCGCGCATGCACTAGAACCTATACTGTCCTAAAACACAAGATGAAAAAAACCTTCAGACTGATCAGGGTAAGGAGTGGTACAACACTCACGTCAAAAAAGCTAATGGACAAAATATAAAATAAAACCTTTACTCGACCTACTCACATCTGAAAAGCTCTATTGTAGAGAGCGTCTAAACAGAACATTAAAAGAGAAAATGTATAGAAAATTCACGACACGTGGAAGTTACGAATGGTTCAGTATTCTATCTGATATAGTCAAGGAGTACAATAATAATGTCCACAGAACAATCGGTATGAAAACCAAAAGACGTTATAAACAGAAACACGTAAAACAAATCCTTGTCCGTTTAAACAAAACCACAAAAAGAAATACAAAAAATTAAAATACTAAATTCAAGCTTAAACGATAAGGTAAGGATTAGCAAATACAAAGGAGTTTTTTAAAAAAGGTTTATCTGCCTAACTGGACAAAATGAAGTATTTACAGTATATGCAATAAAACCTACAAAACCCGTAACGTACATTTCTACAAGACTCTAAAGGTGAAGTATTGAAAGGTGGGTTTTATGAACAAGAAATTCCTCAGGTCCAAAAAACTGGTAATGTATATCTAGTTGAGAAAGTGTTGAGGCGGAAAGGAGACAAAGTACTTGTTAGATGGCAAGGGTTCGATAAAAACAGTGACACATGGGTGAGCAAGCATGACATCACCACACACTGAGTGTGTGACTGCAACTGCAGTCGTGGGACCGGATGCAGCTGCACCAGCCGCTGCGTGGGAGCGGATGCAGCTGTGCGCTCCAACGGTCCAAGGAGGGCTACCAGTTCAGCTCTGGTTTTACTTTATATACTATGTCATAATAATGTGCAACTTAGTTTATCTTCGACAATGAGACTGATTAGTCAATCGTGTGAAATTACCAGTGAGAAACTTTGACGAGTTTGTAGGTGGTGGTATGAATCGTACAAATAAAAAAACGGTCCTCTGCTACCTGACACGATTCGCGGATTAATTGTTGGACCGTCCAATTGCGGTAAAACGAACGTACTGTTTAACCTATTTGGTAGATCCTAACGGTTTGAGATTTGAAAATGTTTACGTGTTTTCAAAATCACTCTACCAACCAAAGTACCATGCTACTATCCAAGATTTATGCCGAAAGAGATCGGATACCACGCGTATGATGACAATTGCATCTGTCATACATCCGAGTGAGGCTAAAACAGAATTCAGTAATGATATTCGAACGACATAGCCTGTGAAAAACATAACAATATACGAAAAACTACTTCACCATGGGTAGACACAAGAATATTGACACATTCTACCTAGGTCAGAGACCTACAGCCATATACCCAAACAGCTCGTTAGAGACAATGCCAACTTTATCGTACTATTCAAACAAGACGAAACAAACCTTCACCATGGCATTACAGTGACCACGTCAATACCGATATAGACTTTGAAAAAGTTTAAACAAATGTGTGCTCTGGCGTGGAAAGACAGACACGGCTTTCCTGGTCATATGCAAGGACTGTGACATTGATAAAGGCAGGTTATCGTATCGGAATCGATAGTTTCATTCAAGATCTATTGATTGGTAAGGATATAACCACTACAAATGACCTCAGAGGTTTCTCAATCCAGAGATCCAACAAAGTCCATTCAAACCTGTTGCACCTGGTACTATGCCGATAAGAAAAAGTTTTGCGGGTAATTACTGTAGCAGACGCGGACCACATGGTTTTCTCTTCAATAGGAGGTGCTGGAGACATAAGCGGTGTAGGGATGTACAGTGCTAGTCTACCACCCGTAATCTTGTTTAATGATTTCAGCAAGCGAACGGTTCTACAATCGCGATATATGGATAGAGTTTTGTGAAAAGAAGTCAAAACAAAGGCGGTACCGCTCGAACTCGTGGGTTGTACCACGAGGACATGCTAAATAGTACGGTAAGAAATCCACAGAACATGTTTATCCAGATTCAGACCGTTTCCCGATCAATTCGGTCAAATCGTACCGTTGAGAAACGCTCATGGTAGTGTAAAACTTTGCGCAGACCTGTATAAGGATGCTCCAGTACGGGTGTAACCATACCGCATGCAGCTCGCTGTATTTCTCATTACAGAGAGGAACAATACCAAATCAGGAACCCTGTCAAGATCTTACAATCGTGCTCTAGCTTCAAAGTGCTACATTGACATTAGCTACAAACGTAGGTTACGGCCCCGTCCCAGACGGTTTACCGCGAGGTCAAAGGAAGAAAGATTTTGCTGGTGTAAAACAATCTTTGTCAAAGTCTGTTTACGACAGGAATTTCTCAAAATTGGCTTTACCGACCGTAACCAATGTACTGCGATAAGTTCGGAATAACACTGCGTGACGGGACTTACTCAATTACAAATACCAAACAGTTTTGAGGCTTGGAGGAGTTTTACAGGAGCTAATCCAAGTGAATTCTGGTTTACTCAACTCTTACATGATTCACATACACAGTAGGGTGAACAGACCTATAGAGCATCTGAAACAATATATGGAAAAGCACGTGGAGAGTGACAAGTATTACTGTAGCTGAGATACCCCAGTGGAGAGACGGATGGAAAAAGGACCTTTGTGTTCAGGGACCCTGATAGACCTGTACAGATACCGAGAACAGTTTTACCTAAGAGGGGCTAGGTACCGTGGTGTCACTAAAGCAGGTCGTACGCTTTCTAAGAAAAGCAATAAAAAACGAGCCCTCTTCTTTAGACAGGTTGAACTGCCATAAAAGTAGTTAGTATTAAAGTACTAAAACCGAGTCACATTGTCAGTTTAAACAATGGCTTCAAAGGAGAAAGGACCTTACCTCTCAGTATAACTCGTTTGAGGAAAGCTATAAAGCAAAAGTATAAAACAGTTTCAGAGAAGGAACTCTGGCCACAGACGTATTTCTAGAAAAAACAGTACAAAACCTATCCTGTCAGAGTTACGAAAAACAACAGGATCTGTAAAAACTGAACCGAAAAAACCGAACCAAAAGCAAGAAGAAGAAGAGGAAAATGAAGATGAGGCAGCCGTACAGTTCACTCCGGACGTTATGTCAACCCCCAAAACACCTGCGTTCCTGCAGGGACGATGATGTGCTTGAAGCAGGACCGTCGTCACCAGACGTCAGTGATATACTCAGCACGAAAGAAGGACAACTCTCAGCATCTGCATGGATACAGAACACGTTCTCCCCATCCACTAACCATAAGGTACATGACAAGTATGATGAAGGATATGTCAGGTAAACATAGTAAGATCGGACCATACGTACGGACCACGCTACGACCAACAATACGCTTAATGGTAGGAGATAAGAAGTTATCATTTGGAGATGACGGTAGCATACTCGTAGGTGAACGGTCCTACAGACCTACACAGGGACTTTATGAATTGCTTTTTTAATCGTCTGCCTGATGAACAAACGTTACAAACGTAAACGATATGAGAGCTTACAAAGGATATAATTGACACTGTCGTCTGCTCACAAGAGAAGTTACAATTATAAAAATCACGTGAACCGTAACGCTTCAAACGAAATACAAAAGTCATTATTTCTCAACTCTTCCCAAAGACCGGTAGCGGGTATAAGGATTGTAGGAGCACCAGACCCTATCTACTATGATGACCCAAAAAACGAAACTGTGTGGACAGACTCAGACTCCTCGTGTCCTCAGCAGAGAGATCGGTAACACGGGACATAGGAAACGAAAAATAATAAACATTATCGAAGAAACTCAAAGAATCAAAGACTATATCAGGTGATGGTAAAACGCGAGATTCAGGATCATTGATGAGATGACCGTCAATTAAAGTTTGGTCAGAGGCCACAATCTCTGAAAGAAGCAAGGACATTCCTGAGAGTTACGAATACTGGTAAAAAACAAAAAGCTAAAGAAAGATGTAAGAAGACTGTACTCTCAAAATTGCAATCCTTCAGAATCAAGCGCTTATTCAGCAGAATCAAATAAACAGCTTACAAAATACAAATGAAGAAGTTATAAGACGTTCTAGCAGTTCAAAAACTATTTCACTGGATCAATAAGATACACACTACCGTACCTCCAGCTCGCTTCCCACGGCGTCTTAGATGTTGATTGAAAACACATATATTGACTGGGATAAGATATTTATAAAGGAGCAATGTACAGGAGGAGTCTTCCATCACTTGCACAATGAGTGTGTTGACAAGTTTGGTCATACGGTCCGTTGAAGGAAGTAAGAGAGGTCCGCCTGGACAAGGATTCCAGGTCTCACAGTCGACGGCAACTACGATATCAAGGGCAAGCGGTTATGTAACGTGGCCGACGCCCAGCACAGTCTAGACGCTATAAACCTGCAGACCTTGAAAAATAATGTGGAAAGCGCTAGTCCCTCAAGACTGTGTCTGACGTTTCGCTTGTATCCAAGAAAAAATGTGATGGACGCTAAAGGTAACAGAATTAGCAACATAGGTGATGCTCTACTCTGGACCGATGCTCTGACTCTTCGTCGTCTTGCTAGGGAGGTACCCTATAAGGACACGAACAGCAAATAATTACAGGTTTGACAACTACAGGTTGCGCATGATAGGTGATCCCACTGGGGATACAGATGCAGTGACGCTAAAATATCTTAAAACGAACACTCTAAAAAAGAAGTAGTGATGGTAAAGTCTGGGAATGTGATAACAAAAGACTCGGGACAGATGGCTGAACCTCTTCTCGCTGGCGACGGTGTAAACCTACAGACTTTTGAACAGGAAACTGAATGAAAAAACGCTGGCGATAGACAAGGACAACGATCGACGCTAAAAAAGAGGAAACTAGTGAATGTAGCCGATGGTCAAGGACCAAACGATGCCGTTACACTCTCTCAGTGTCAAATCTATTGCCTGCTACTAAAAGTATTGCGGACGGAACAGTTATCTTTAATAATTACAGAGTTTCTAATGTTGCCGAACCTAAAGAAGGTACCGACGCTTTGCACTGTAAATTATGTGAAGGAAAGAACACCGGATCGGGATAAGGATAAATGGGGGGGTTATTTGGACGTAAACGATTTAAGTCAAGTAGCTTCTCTCCGCTGTATGGACGGAGATGCTGTTAATAGAGGATACCTTAAAGTGAACACTCCGATACTCGACGGTGACACGTGGAATTGTAGGAATAAAAGATTGAAACTTGTGGGCGACCCCTGTCGACATGAGTGACGCTGTGTCTGTTAATTATCTGGTGAGAGTGGTGAGTGAAGTCCTTTTACGGTATGTACAAACTACTGGCTCCGACGCTTAGACGCTATACACCTAACCGATAAAGACGAGTGGATTAGGTTCAACATTGTCGACCCATACTTTAAAGACCAGTTGAGCAGGGGTGAGATCGAAACCGTGATGGTTTTATTTATATGTGAGCAAGCTGACATTTTTACCGCCAGTTTACTTTGGAACCTGGCGAGATGAGGTTCTTGGTATTTATTTCTATGTGTAGCTCCTCTGATAGCTGCTAAATGAAAACTTTGTTGTACTTGGAGAGATACGGCCTATCTCGATACTAATACCTCAGAGCTATCCACAGACATTACACAGGCGGTCATTAGGTTTCAGGAGACGTTCGGCTTGAATGTGACCGGATATGTAAATGAGGAGACGACTAACTTAATGAACCAGCCCAGATGCGGCAATTCGGACGAATTAATAGCGTCTTTTCACTGCAAAACCCAAACTACGGATGGCGGAAAAACGATATTACCTGGTTTTATGTTACGGTAGTAATTATCAGTATGACCAACTATGTCGGGATGCGTTCGCCCTATTCTCAAGACATTCCAAACCTGACCTTCCGGCGGAACCCTATTTATAAACCCCACAATCATTTTTAAGTATCCGCTCCCAGGAAACATCTTTTCGTATTATCTACGGAAAAATTGCAGTAGAGTGTTTGATGGTAGGGGTGGTTTTAGTGGGTCAACGCCTTTCTCCCTATATTGGGGATGAACCAGACAGATATTCATATGGACGGTGACGAAGATTGGGATTATACAATGGATCTACCTGCACCTGGAAAAGTTTCATTCTTTTTGGTTCTATTATACACGAAAATTGGACACGCTCTAGGTTTGCAACATTCATCACTTTCGTCGTCTATAATGTATCCTTTTTATTTTGTAACCACATGGTATTTCAAATCTTTACCAATATGATTTTAAGACAGAGATGATCAATTGGCAGTACAAGTATAATTTAACGGACTACCTGTTCCTCCATACCACGTCCACCACTACTACTACAACATCTACAACAACCTCGAGCACGACCTACCACTACTACCAGTACCACCACACCCACGTCAACCTCTAACGTCCCCCTACAATACCTACAGAGTTGGACATTTGTACATTGAGACATAGAATCAATACATTTTTTATTGTAAAAAAATAGATTGTACGCATTTTACGGCAAGTATGTATGGGCTCTTGAGTCTGAATCATCACGCGCTTAGAACACGTGAGGAGTTTACCAATCCTCTAATAATCACCGATTGGTTGCCGTTTTTTACCGTCAGACTTTACAAACATTTCGGCTGTGTACCAAAGACCGAACGGAGAGGTGGCTTTGATTGTGGGACAAGACATTGTACATTATTGAGTATCCGTCACTCGTACTTTTAAGACAGAAAAGAATTGATACAATCTTACACTCCAGAATAAAATAAAGTGAACGCAGCGTTTGAACAGTAATACAGGTAGGACCTTTATTTTTTACCGATGACAAATTTGTTGTAGAACTTAACGAATGCACTCTCAGAGGCACTATGTTGGGTATGACCAGTAGCGTGTTGCCAGGAGTCCCCTGATGGAATTAGAGGAGGTTTTCAGATATATAAATGGCCGTCTGTACTTTATAAACAGACAGTCACGTTCTGGAGTTACGACGGAGTTTACAGGAGGTGGTTACAAGATCCGAGGCGGATATCTTTGACGTACTGCAGATCACATGTGTTAGGGAGACCCTGCTCAGGCAACTCTATAACGTATTACGGTATATAAGGGAATAAAATGGGAAAGCACAAAGTAAAGCCAAACAGATTGAAACGAACCGTCAAGCGAGGAAGAGGCCTGGTTTTCGAGCGCTTTGCAAAAACGCCGGATCGGTCGCTGGAAAAATCTTTTTTGAACCGTGCAATTGACGCTCTACCTGTCGAACTCCATTTACCTGGTGGGTACCGATACTGTGGTCCAGGTACGAAATTTAGGGGTGATGAGGATTGGCAAGGGGTGATAAGGGTATAAATCCCTTGGACGAATATTGTAAAAAATCACGATATAGCGTACTCAAATTACAGGGATTCCGAACACCGAAGAGAAGCCGACAAAGAATTAGCCAAAAAGAGCCTGGGAAAGAGTCAAATCGGCAGGACGCAAGTATTGGGGGGGAAAGAGCCGCAGCCTTAGCTGTAACAGGAGCCATGAAGACCAAAACAGCCCTCGGTGGAGGGAAGAGGCGGGAAGGAGCAAGCGAGGGAAGCCCAAAACGTAAAGGTCAGGGTATGTACCTCAAGCCGTATCCAAAAGAGAGGCGGTGGGGTAAGGAAAGAAGAGGAGGTGTTGCAATAAAAAAAAAAACGTCGATAACCAATAAAGCCGTTATCAAATTACGAGCTAGTACACTACGCGAAACTACTTAATATTCCGAATTTCCGTGGAGTCTATATGAGAGACGCTCTACCCAAACGCCCGCGATCGTATGAATCGGCCATAATTAATCTGGATAACTCGACCGGTGAAGGTTACACATTGGGTGTGTTACAGGAAGATAGGTGACAGGGTATACTACTTTTGACAGTTTTGGTAACTTAAGACCACCAATAGAGCTTATATCATACCTAGGACCAGACGTTAACGTACGGTATTAAATTACGAGAGAAGACAGAGTGAGGCTCAGTAGTCTGCGGACACTTGTGTTTCTAAAGTTTCTCAGCAGTAATGTTTTCACTTAGCGGTCCTGCTCCACAGGTATCATGCGAGGTATTTCCTCCAATGGACGTGAGCGATGGTGATTACGAAATTGGTCTAGTTGACCTCTCCACTCCATACTATACGATTCCAAATATTGAAAAAAAACGGGAATAAAACGATTTTTATGTTTTATTACGGTTGACAATAAACAAATTCAAGATAGCAGAGGGGTCGTACGAAATTTGAAAATATCGAAGAATACATCAAATCCCATTTAGGCGCGGATGTGACATTTAGTCTGAAAGGAAACAATAATACGCTAAAATCCGAAATCACTTGTAATAAAAATCATACACTTTGACAGAGAACAGACAATCGCTCCCCCTACTAGGGTTTCAGTAAAAAAACCACTTGAGCCAGGCAGGGTACACACATCCGATGTCCCCATAAACATAATGAATGTAAAATTTTACTATACGCGCGTTTGAATTGCAATATCGCACGAGGATCCTTTCAAAAAAACGGTGTGTAGAGGGACACGTGCTGCATGAGTTTCTATCCTGAAGTGGGCCCCAGGCTATAAAATAGTTGAGAAACCCGCCAATGTAATCTATTTACCGGTGAACGTTCGTAGAGGTGAACAACATTTCCGTAACACTCAAGGACCAGGACGGCAGATTGATTAATTTCCGTAACGAGATAGTCTCACTACGCTTGCATATAAGAAAAAACAATAATGGGTCTAGTATTTAAGAGAGTTGCCGAGCCACACACTGGTCAGTAATCACCGAAAGGTGGCAGCGTTAACATCAAAGAACATAAAGTTTTCTAAAGTCTCTAGGCTTTAAGTATGGCGCTTCTATCGATAGAGTCCGGAGCAATGTACGATGAAGTCGTAACGGGGTGGGAATTTCATACCCATAAACCGTACGCCTCGTTCTACGTTTAAGAATAACGATGAATCAGAATACCGATTAGTCAGCAAGACATAATCACAGCACCGTTCGAAAGCTTCATACATGTTAAAGGGACGCTGCAGGCTAAAAAAGCTGACGGCAGTTGCTTGCAATGTAAATCTAGTGAACAACTCGATGGCAACATTTATTTGATGAGATTCGTTACGAGTTGAACGGTCAAGTAATCGATAAAACACGCAGTGTCGGCATAACTACGACGATCAAAGGACTGGTATCTTTTAAGGAAAATGAAAAAAATGAGTCTGGCTAACGGAGGGTGGCTCGGGGCGAATAATTCCGCAGACGCTGTTAAAGAGTTCAATTACGCCGTTCCCGTTAGGACATTGATGGGATTTTTCGAAGATTACAAAAAAGGTAGTGGTTAACAGTAAACAAGATGTTGGTTCTTCTGATAGAGCCGCCTCTTGATAACCAATGCTGTAATTTCAGCTGACGCTGCTACCGTTGATCTTGATATAACTGACTTGTACTGGAGGGTTCCTTTACATTACAATATCAGACAAGCCACAGGTTTAAAGCTGTTGCGTATGGTCGAGAAAGATACACTGATTCACCTTCCGTTTCGATCATGGGAAATTCACGAGTACCCCCAGTTTGCCGTTGAACAACACGTCATAGTTGGACAATAAAAACGAGTACCCAAATTGAAAAACCTCGTTACGTGATTTTTAGGTTTCCAGGACTGGAAGGAAGAACAATTTGAAAAAAGACGCTTCCAGCTTTGATCACTGCGATCTACTCAATATCAAACTGTTTCATGAATTCACAGTAACTTCCCGTACGATAACATCCATGGTGATCTACGCATTTTCTACGACATGTTTACCAGATTCCAGAGCTCATACTACCAGATACAAGGTGCCCCTACAGTTGATTTCAACACGTTTAAAAAGTAAACGTACCTCTCTATGTTATTGACTGCTCCAAGCAGAATGATTCAATAAAAACTGGCCCCGTAGACGTGCGTCTGGAGTTTGAGACTAAAAACGCTATTGCTGCAAACACTGCGGCTTACTGCTTAGTTACTATATGACTCACACCTGGCATACACTCTGCTCACGGGTAACGTTTAAGCGGGTGGTGTAGGAGCGGTGGTGGGGTAAACCCTTATAAATAGCTGAATTTTGTACGTGTGTCTCATTCTGTGTCCATGGAGAAGCTAAACAGTTTCTCTAAACGAGCCTGGACTCGGTCGAGGCGACTCGATACTTAACATTAAAGAACGAACTACCTCTACAAGGTCGAGGGCATGCGAAGAATCTTTGCTCGCTTTAGACCTACAGTTAGAGGTGCCCAGTGACTCTTATAGATACGGTCATTTTCAAGGAAATGCGCGTGGGCACGGCCCGACGCTACGTCAGGTCCTGACACTTGTCAGTTGTCACTATATGGGATTTCATACATTAGGGGTTCGATTACGATTTTGGATCAGTTAGCTGAAATGAACGATCCGTTTCTTTCGAGATTTACAGTTTTCTACTTGAACCCCTTCCGTGATACCGCAACACAGGGGCTGTATTGTTAGGGTGGGGGTTAATTGTTAGGGTGGGGGGTAATTGTTAGGGTGGGGTAATTGTATAAATTGAGCGACTCCTTTTAACGCCGACGTACATTACCTTACCCAGTGTTGAAAACGCTTTCGCAACGATGGCGCTATACATTTTCAGTTATAAGGAAGGAGAAGAGGAGGAAAATTATTGGGATACTTCGGACTGTACTGATTTTACATCCTATGCCGACTTTTACGATGTTAAGGACCTTTAACAGGATTGAGGTTTGTTTTGAGGTAGTCGATGAGCCCGAGGAATACGACACGGATGATGAAGATAATCCTATTAAAACAGGCTCTAAAATAGGTATAGAGAGGGTTATAAAAGCCGGAGTGTACACTTCCTTGTGGAAGGACGGAGAAATGAAAACATGGTAAATACCTCGACTGTACTAATTTCACACCTAATAGTGAGTTTTATGATGTGACGGGTTTTGACAGGATTAGGGTTAGGTTTTGCAGAGAGGATGATTGTGAAGCTGAAAGGGTATAAAAAGGGTATTAAAAAAAAAAAGCGTATGTGTACACGCTTCCTTGTGGAAAGGACGGAAAATTTAAAGCGTTTAAAAAAACCATCAAAACTGTGCTAATTTAACATCCCATGGCGACGCCTGGGATGTGAGGGACTGTGACAAAATTGATGTCTCTTTTTCACATAGTTCCTTTCACATACGAATGGGAGGAGGAGGAAAGTGGAGGGGGAAGAACCACCTGCTAAAAAATCTCATTGGTCAGAATAAGCGCGTCTCTGATTGGTCGAAATGCTCCTGTCTAAAAGTAAAATTTGAGAATTTACGTCAGACGTTGAGATGGAGTCGCAGACTATGGACGTGGAACCCACGCGGATTCCAAAACGTAAAGAGCGTATCAATGCGGTTAACCGGGGTTTTTCTTAGATCTGTCTACTTTTTGGATAGTGATCTTTCAAAATGCGTAATTGTAGGGTTTGTTAAGAATCGGGGTGACTCTCTCGGGGTTCTCTTTTAAGGGTAAAAAGGGATGCGTTTATTGGTCACCAACGATGTGTTCAATCAAATCACTCCTCATTTCAATTCCATAACCCTGGCTCTGGAGAATAAAACCAAATTTTATATTAAATCGGACACGGAGGAGGATATCAAGGTCACAAATGTTTTCGGTCGTATGCACGTGTTTCTCTTTGACGGGGAGCATACTTTAACGCTTTAACGAGGCCGAATGGACTCAGTTTACAAACAGCCTTCCTCTGATGTACATTGCTCTCAGAGACAATTTTATTATCGAAGAGTCTGTACGGTTTACTATTCACGCACTAGCATCAGGCGTTTGGTAGAGGAGGGACGTATTTGCAAAAGCAGATAGTCAGGGACTCCTCTGTTCCACAGCTCATAAATTAGCTCTTGAAGTGGCCTTGTACAAACGTTGGCCCCATGGATGTGGCAGTAGTTGAATTTCACGCATTTCAAGGCAATAAAAGACCCTTTATTCTTAAAGAGCTCGCGATCGTGGGAAACTCTTTTCAATGTCAAATTATATTTTAAACCACCTTTTTCCTAGAGAAACGGTTGAGCGCCAAAAATCGTACAACAGCTCGCTGGCTTGAAGATAACTACCATAAGATTTCTTGGGAGGAGGGTGATTATCCCTACAGAGCTAATGTACTCTTCGCACTCTATGCAAACCCTTTGCCGTGATTTACACGCGCGGGTTGGAGAAGGCAGAGTTCTTGAGAAAGTTTCACAGTGATGTCCGTGAACTGGACGATATAGTGTGCGAGGAGGCCGGCAATCCGTGTAGCTGTAAAAACAACACACAGGTTTGCTTGCTCGTTGCCACAACATACGTCAACCCGAGGATCCCAATGTGAAATGCGCAATGATTGCAGCAAAGTGCCGTTTCGAGATCCTTAACAAACAGCTGCACAATACCAACGCTTATTAGTATCGGCGAGTGATTAGTAAAGGGGCGGAGGGGTTCGGCATTTAGTTGAGAATCCCGACGTGTTGGCTTGAAAGGACTCGCCGACGGGTCACATTGAAAGGCTTCACCGAGTAAAGTGACTTTTGACTGTAGGTTAGATACGAAAAATTCTAGAGCGGGGTGAATGATTGGTAAGCTCCTAAGGCTGGCGTAAAAACCTGTAAGTCCTGGGGCTCTTTACTGCTCTTACGGCAGGCCTAAAACTCCGTAAGACCGGGAGCAGTTTGTGTGTGTGTGTGTGTGACAGATACCTCTATGGCAGGCCTAAACTCCGTAAGTCCAGGGGTATGTACCTCGCTCTAGATGCTGTAAAAAATAAAAAAATTTAAAAAATGTAAAATTCTCCGGTAAGTTTTTGAGTCACATTGAAAGGCTTCACCGAGTAAAGTGGCTATTGAAACTTACAGGAGACAAAAATATGTTGAGGAGCGATACATTGTAATGGAGTGAATCGCTATCGTGTACAGCGGTGGTTGGGGCTGTACAACAAAATACTGGTCACATTGAAAGGCTTCACCGAGTAAAGTGATTAGTAAAGTGAAAGAGTGAGAATAGGCCTACTGGGGGAAACTCACTATAATCAAAAACGCACTGGGACCCCTACGGCCTAGCCATTCTGGCTTACCGTGGTGTGGAAACGTGGGTCACAAATTGCAGTTAATGCGGTGCAAGTGCGAGTCTCGGTGGGGGAGAGGCGTTCCGCGTATAAAAGCGCGGTGCATCGGCTGCAGCTGCACTTGCTGTGATAGCTTTGCTATGTCTGTGGCAACTAGTTTTACCGTTTTCGCCATGTTGCTGTTGGTGGTGGCTGGCAACGATCTCGAGGTAATTATTGTTTTGATTATTTTATTGTTCTATCGAGTTGTCCCTCAACACTGTTTCTAACTTGTAAAGTGTTTTTTAGGAACAACCATCCACTTTCAAAACGGTTTGCGTAGGAGTCAACCGATCCCTGTGCCCGGGGCTATCCGGGATCGATACTTTACTACGGATAGCGGGTCTATAGTCCATCTGAATATGGTTTAGCTCACATTTCAATACTCTAATTTTTACTCCTTAGGTGTGTGGCAGCTTTTCTAACTTTATTTTTCTCTTTTTCAGAATAATGGTGATGATCGGGCTACACTTCCTGTCCTTCAGCGTGAGGTGACCAGGGTCAGTACACTATTGTTACCGTTGTATTGTACTAATTACGCATTACTGCAGTCCCTATAATCGAACTCTATTTCAGAACGAGTACGAGGCTCAGATCCAGAGGATGTTCAGGTCTGGGCAATGGGTGACCACTCGACGCGGGCCGACTGCATGTCATAAGCGCCGGTATTGAAGAGGTGATTACCGTTATCCTATTTTCCATTCGTGCAGTATTCGTGTCTGCTAAGTCCCGCAAACCGGTGGCGGGACCCGCCATGTATTAATTCACTTGTGCTTTAGGATGAGTCTCAACCATCGACTCTCGGGTGGACCGGTGATGCTAACCCAAACATCACTCTCCCCTCTGACATCTCTGAGGAGAGTCTAATCGCTGCTGCCGATAGGGCTATAGCCGAGGCGTCGACTTTTCCCGACGAGGCGACTCAAAGGGTGGTGATGGAGGAATCTAATTCCAGCTCAGATGAGGCGATTTCGGTTAGTATATAGGGCATTCATATTATATTGCAGGTTTCGCTCTGTTTACAGAATCAAAAAATGGATATTTCTTGTTGACAGTTGAGTACTTCTTGGGACTTCCGACGCAACCCCTCGACCCGGAGACAGTCCTCTGAGGATCTCTCTCAGTTCTATCGGAGGTTGAATCAGTCTACTCCACCAACAGTCTCGCCCATCAGTAGTGGCTCCTTCCACTCTGGTTTCTCCCCCGACCCCACCTCACAGGAGTCCCTCATATCCATGGAAGTGGCTGCCGGCTCGCCACCCCTCCTCTCACCATCTGCAGTACGTTTCATTCCCTACATTATCCATGCCACTACGTAGTGTTTCATCTGTTTAATTCGTTACCTATGTTACAGGACATAGATCCCCAATGGGAGGCAATGAGGGCGGTGTCAAGGTCCCTGAGTATAGTCGCTCAGGTGCAGGGCATCAGTGAGGGGGCCGTCTACGACACCGAACGGTGGATGGTGCGGAGACCCGAGGAGGAGGAGTTCCGTGCCGCCGCTCCAGCCGCTTGGGAGGAAACCCGCGAACGGTGGATGGTGCGGAGACCCGTGGAGGAGTTCCGTGCCGCCGCTCCAGCCGCTTGGGAGGAAATCCGCAGCATCCTCGCGGATTTCCTATACGAGACAGCTACCCGCATGGAGGAGGACTCCCGACGTAGAAACAACCGCTGTGCCGTCCAACGGATCAACCCCTGCCACTCAACCCCGCGAAGTGTCCTGCCCCGTTTGCTTTGCGAATCTACCAACAATCGCTCTTCGACTGTGTGGGGCATACACTCTGCCGTCCATGCTCCAACAGAGTGGGGGATAGATGCCCCACGTGCCGTGAGCTGATTGTGGGAAGATTCACAATATATCTCCCCAGGTAGATCTCTCTCTACCTCTATCTTAATTATTCAATTGGCTTCACATTCAAAATTTATATTCCAAATTCCAAAGGGACGGGACATTATCCAGTCGTAGGATGTCTACCAGTTCTCTGGACCGATTCTTATACTGGATAATGTTTAACCTGGGTACTATACGTAGTGCGGATGTTCCGAAACCACATCCAGGCCCACATCATCAACTCACCGCATCACACAATAAGGTACGATTCGTCTTTATTTCTCTTGTTTAGTTTACTTTCCCGCCCTTTTTACATTTGAGGTTATGTTCCCCTGTTTCCCGCCAATTTCACAATTGAGGTTATGTTCTACTGTTCCCGCCAATTTCACAATTGAGGTTATGTTCTTCTACTGTTCCCGCGGCCAACTGGGCGCAGCCATATTGAATACGCGGGAAACCAAGAAAGTGAGGTTAGGTTACCCTGTTCCCGCCAACTGGGCGCAGCCATATTGAATACGCGGGAAACCAAGAAAGTGAGGTTAGGTTCCCCTGTTCCCGCCAATTTCACAATTGAGGTTATGTTCTACTGTTCCCGCCAACTGGGCGCAGCCATATTGAATACGCGGGAAACCAAGAAAGTGAGGTTAGGTTCCCCTGTTCCCGCCAATTCATCATGGGCGCAGCCATATTGGAATTCCCTCCGTCCCTCGTTTCTCCCTCACCGGACCCAACAAATCACCGATTTTACCGAAAAACAAACACCGATTTTCACACCCAAAATCACCGATTTTACAGAAAAACACAGGTTTTGACACCCCAAATCACCCCAAAACACTAGGATAAGAGTGTGAGCAGGGATTTCTCCCGCACATGAGGGAATTTCTCCCACACCACTATTTTTTGATCACGTGATACATGGGCGCCGCCATCTTGGATCACGTGACCCCCTCTCGACCAATCAGAGCGCGGGGCTAGATCCGGGCGAGGTCTACTACGGATGATAGATTTTGTGACATTTAATGTTTGAGTCTTAGGTTACCAAAATGCAAAGGTGTTTTTTACCCATTGCAAATAATTTATATGTTTAAGTTGGAAATTTTTAAATTGATAGTTAATTAAGTAATAAAGCAGTTTATAATTTTTTTTATTAATCTAACGTATTTTTTCTTAAACGTTGTTAATTTTTTTATTTAAAAAAAAAAGGAGAAGCCGATCTCCTTTTATGCCTTATTTTGCCCGTCCTCATGGGCCACTGGCACGTGTGTGAAACGTTGTTCATTAAACTCACAATAAAGTCTAAAAGTCTATTACAATTAGATTTATAATGTAGATAACGAATTAGGATATTAAGCATTAGTATATGTTGAAAGAGATATTTTTATCGGACTAGTTAATATAAACAAAATAAATGTAATATATCTTATAATGACAATAAAAATGTCCGAGAAGACTTGGTCGACTCAACAAAATTATTATAAATGAAGCACCAGGCCCGAGGTACCATTAATCACATTTTACTGCTTCCGTACGTAGACTTGATCTATTCCCTTTATTTGACATTCTGGGTGTTACATTACTAAGGACGGGTGATATTAAATGTATATTAAGTAATAGTGTTGTTTCACCGGGCATAGGACTCGAGGACACCGTAATGTGGTAAGGAAATTGATTCCTAGTTATATTTAAGACCCATATAAAACTAAATTTAGATAGATTGTGAATACATAGTTAGAAAATATAATTCAATTGTATCCAGAAACTACTTTAAAAAATTGGTGAAGTTGGTGAGTTTCCAGTACTTGCATGAAAATAAACCTTGTTTTGTAATTTCTAAAGTATTTCGGTACGTACTTCCTTAAGCACTTAATAGTACAGCCCTGCAAAACGATAAATACATAATGAATCTGCTTAAAGTCACGTTCGATAACATTTTATTTTTTCCATGAGATTTCAGGTAATAAGAAGCTATAAGATATAAGTGTATAATGATGGCTTTATTATTCTACTATTCTAGAACTAGTCTAATGTGTTATCCGTGGAGTAAGAATGTAAAACTAATCCTCAACATTATTGTATGATTAAGTATAATGATGGTATGAAAATAAACAAGCGGTGCACTTCTGAACATTAGCCTCAAAACTAAATTCCTGTAATCATACTGAACATTAGCTCTATGGTTAATAATAATATTTGTTTAACATTACGATACACTTATAGCAGGACCCAGAGTCTCCAGGAGTTATCGTACTGGTTGAATTGGTTTCAGCGTATCTAGTGATATTATGGTGGATAACAACAGCGAACGTATACTTAATTCCACCATCATGTCTAATATCATGTCATCATGTCTAAGATAGTAAGAATAAGCTTACACCTAGTTCGGCCACAAGACATTTTACTGCGGAGCGAGCAGATATTTTGAACATACATCGTCCTTAATGTTGCTAAAAGGTAGCACCCCGTAACACTCTACAGTAAATGAATAATTATATTCAGAGTTAATAATTTGTTATCGTACTGAGAGTTGTATCTGATAACATTGTTATAGACTGGGAAAATGTTTATCCTATACGTTAGCATCGTCATTGGTTATACTTTCCGTACTGCCGAAGTTCTATAGATCTAACCACTTAATATTGAAATGCTGCTCAATGCGGGAATTGTAATTTATAGCTGTCTCTGATTTTTTAAATACACGTTTTTAAACATATAATTATAAGTCTAGTAACCTAGATAAACGTGTTATTTGAGTGGTAAAAGTTCATAATTTGAAGCAATTTTAATGTGTTTGAAAAGAAACCTTTTCACGGATAGCATAAATGGCTGCCATTCCGATACATAGTTTTGAGTAAACTATGGTATAATTGACAATTTTAATTGTGTTAATTCGCATTGCTGGAATATTACAATTGACAATTTACTATGAAATCTTCCTACAAGTAATTGTTAAAAAAGAACTTAATGTTAGAATAGAAAAACAACTTACCGTTAACCAATCATTTTTACGTGTAAAAATAAATTAACTATTATTTTTATAGAATGGAATGGGAATAATCTTTGTATACAAATAAATGTGCTGCAGCAAAGTTGCTGACTCACCTAAGAGTCTCAAATTATTCAAATAGCTCATTATTCATTCACAGTTTAAACTTATTTAAATAACATTTACTTCGTTCAATTTTGCAAGTAGTAAATATTTCCTTTTGTAAACTTGGTTTGTATGTTAAATTGAGGTAGTTAGTAAAAAATGTGCAAGATTTGAATCATATTTCATATTTCACATCATATTTGAATCTGACTACCTGTAGAAAGCTTGTGTTTCTTTACTTGTATTATAATTTAAACAATGCAATCCATGTCAACCAGAAAATCTAAACACAATAATGAAATTTTAGTTGTAGTAATGATAATAACAATAATAATAAAATATTTTTTTACTAATTTTCAATATTTTAAACATTAGAAGTATACAAAATAGTCGAATAACGATTTTCAAATGACCAATAGCAACATAAGTAATTACAAGAAATTGTAAAAATGTCTAATCTGAAGTCACTTAGTTAAAAAAGAGAAAATTCGGAAAAAATATTAATGAGCTAGAAATATTTAGATTCAAGTTATTCTTTAAAAACTAGAAAACATCGTCATACATTTTTACATATTTGTATATAGACATCCATTATATAATTCTTTAGATATTAATTATATATCCACTGTGTGCACATATTGACGCTTGCTAGATGACTATTTATATACGAATTGGATAACTACTTTTTATTCATCTTAAAATCAATGTTTCACTAACTCAAATCCATTTAGATATTTAGTTCAACTGACTATTGAGGATTTTTTTGTGTGTATAATTCTACATTAATTTTTGTCACATTAGGTATCCAACAAGAGAATGGAACATTTAATTTGGTATACTACCGGCTGTATTGTACAAGACTATGAATGTTGGTCTCCTCGTTATCACGATTATCATGTTGACGATGGAACACGAAACGATAATGGTTTTTGAACACCGAGCGATTGATGATAAAACAGTTTGTGACAAAGTATTCAGAAACTGTATTCGATTAGTTTGTACTGATGACGTCTAAAGACTTCTTTTATAATATTAATGAAGATCACTTTAAAATTTCATAAAAACGTGTATTTGCTGTTGTTGCATGTTTTTTATTGACGAATTAATTATTTGCAATTCAAACACCATATATTAAATAAGGTTAATTTTCTGATATTTTAATATTTAGCTACACATTTCAAAACAATACAAGTATAGAAATCTTTGTTGAAATTAAGATATTTTATAAAGGACTAGCGGGCCCGGCGCGCTTTGCTGCGCATTTCAATAATTTTTTGCAAAAGTTGCCCGCGGCTTCGCACGCAATTTCCCGTTGAAAACAGTACACTATATTCACTTATTCTTTTTCTATCACATTCTAAACATTGCTGAGATAATTGATAGTCGTTCCATCGTGAGCCTCTTGGGCGTATTATGAAGGTATGTACCATATTCCTGCCTCTATCTAGCTGTTACCCACGGCTTCGCACGCAAATCTTAAGAACCGAAGTCCTTATATTACTTAGTAATTTTTTTTTTTACTATAATAAATTTTAGATTAAATTAGTTATATCTCCGATGCCACGATTGAGCTTGCTTTGTTGTCTCGATCGAGAGAATATGTACACACGGAGTTTTGAGAACCATACTTCTGTCAAAAAAAACAACTAAGGTTGATTTTATAACATTCTTTATATTTGTAGCCAACGTAAGATAGTAATTATGATATCTGCATTACTCTTCTGATCAAGCATGAGCATGGTTTATATTAAATAAATATTGCAGTTAAAGGTGAATTTTTACGTCAAATTTGAATTGTATTATCTGGATAGTAAAGTCTATGTTTAACAGTGATTGCAAAAACAGTTTAAACAAAATTTGTCGTTTCTCTTAAGCTTACTCTATGCTTTAAAACTATAAGTGTAATATATGTTTACAAAGAACAGCTGATTAAAAACTTGAAAAGACGTTAACATATGTTTGCTGCAATGCATTTCTTATGGGTATTTCTGTAACCAGTGGGGCGGAATCCTGAATCGGGAAAGGGATGGGCATAGCTTATAAACCTTCTCCGTGGAAAAATACATATACGTACAAATTTTCATCATGATCGGTCCAATAGTTCACGATTCCATAAAGGACAAACATACAAACATTCATTTTTATATATATAGATGATACATATCTAAAATTGTAATTTTATAGATAGCCTGACTAAGTAATAATAATATCCTTCATTTCTGTTAATTTCTAAAAAAAATCTTACCATTATGTAGTGTAATATAAACCAACAACATAAACTACCATGTTATGTGTAATTGTCTTTATATTATATTTTGTGCCAATTTTGTATATATTTTATACTGTATAGATTTTTGAAAAAATCTATACAATATAATAATATAGACTAAAGAACTATGGACTTTTGTCTATATTTACACACGACTTATCTATATTTATATTATCATATACGGAAGTCAAAATAACCAATATGAACTCTTTAATCCACGTAGTAAAACTCTTAAGACGCCACATAAGGAAGTTTACTTGTCAAGATTTGTAATATTCAGGATTATTAAATGTTTGATACCTTCTATTTAACACGAACCTGAGACGCCAAATTAAATGACTTAGAGCCAATAGTTAATTCTTGAAAGATACACGAATTTTATTTATTTATTCAATTACATTGTTTTATACAGTTTGGCCTCGCCAAGTTACATAAAAAACTTGTCGGCGAGGTCAAACGATATTTCCTTACTTCTACTGTTCCACTTCTACTAGTAATAATGTCTTTAAAAAGTTGTATCGCTTAAATCAATTCACTAAATGAAAATACTGATGATGTTTTATTTGCGGTTTAGGGCAGGCATCATGTTTTTTATTTATATATATTTTTTTAAGGAGAGGCCGATTTCCCTTTTAAGCCTTGTTCTGTCCGTCCTCATAGGCCACTGGCCTGTGCGAGGCTCTTATCAAACAGAATAAGGGGGAGAGTCTATACAGTACAAGGTCGATGGTACTGATAAAAAGTGCAACAGTTACAGACAGGAGTCGAACCTGCACTATCTATAACTCAGACTCAAAGTCCAACGTCTTAGACCGCTCGGCCATCGGCACTTCCAAAATATATTTGGCAATTGTATGAATACGGTTAGAACTTAATATAACAATAACAATAAAATAATATAACGATTACATAACGAAAACAATATAAATCACAATAACATGGTTTGATATTTGAAAATAATTCTTCTTCTAATAATAACAATATATTCATCTAGGAGTTCAGTGTTATGAAATACGTGTATACATGTCTGATTTTGTTCCTCTTTGTCTGTCTCCAGTTGTGTGCAGTAGTGTCGTCTGGTCGAAACAGTTTCTGCTATATAATCGAGTGTAGGTAGGTTATGTTTTGTGTTGGGTTATGTTTATGTTATGTTTGCTCACTGAGTGAAGTGGATTTGGTGGCTTTTTCGTGGTCAGTGGATAAAGTAGTGTGAATAAACAACAGTCTAGTTCAGTGAGAGTGAATCTGTGCAATGAAAATACTCGTAGTTTTGAGCGTTGTGCAGTGTAGTGGAATGTCAGTGCAGGCTAGAGGGGATTGGGCCAGGCTAGACCTATTCCTAAGACATCACAAATGGCAACTACTGTCTTTATAGTTGATACAGAGGTAGTTGTACTTAACCAAATGTAGGCTGCCGATTTAAACTCTTTAAATTTGGTAAGTTTTCTATTTCACTAGGCAGTTGATGAAATAGAGTGGGTACTATATATTCTGGTAGCCTGCGCCCATATTCTGTCCTTGGGGTGTGTATTTTGTACTTAGCCAAATGTCTAGTGTTATGGCTTCTGTCCAGGGTTTCTTTAAATTGTTTGCTTTCATAATATATCTGTAAAATTTTAAATATATACCATCCTTTTGGCGTTAGTTGTCCCTTTAAACTATAATGCTGGTCCAATTGATTGTCATTTATGTCCAATTCATATTCATAGAGTGCCCTTAAACATCTTTTTTGTAAATGTAGTATTTGGTTTAAATGGCTATTCGCTGTTGTTTTCCAGGTAGTTATTCCATATGTAATTATTGATTGGAATATTGCCTTACAAACAGCTATCTTTGCTGGTTCAGTAAATTTATTTTGCAGTTTATACATTATGGCAATACAGGGGCCGAGTTTTCTTTGTAATAAAGTTACATGAGGTTTCCATGTTAGCCTATTGTCAACAGTTATGCCCAGATATCTCGCAATTTCGACCAATTCAATACTCTCACATTGTCATTGCTTATGACCATGCAAACAATCACAATCATGGTATTTAATATTTACTATTCTATCAATTGTCATATTCTTTTGGCAAATATGCGTTAAGCATGTCTTTTGGTTGTTTATTAACAAGCCATTTTCATGAGTACATTTGTTTAACTTGTTAAAATTATTCTGTAGTATTTCTTCTGCAATTCTTATATCTTTATGTCGTGACAGGAGTAGTATGTCATCTGCAAAAGCAAAAATTTGACAATCCTCAATCTTTCTTAAAATCTCATCTAGATACATTATAGCGCTTGACTGATTTGGCTTCCTTGCGGTACTCCGTACTTTAGATTTCTCCCATCGCGTGTGTTCAATACTTTTTCCACAAATTTCCTGTCTTTTTAATAGCTCTTAAACCATTCTAAATAACTAATTAAAATCATTAAATGACTTTTCTTAAGATCGACTGACTAATGAGCTTCTTAAAGGCAAGACTAAGTTTTATTTATCATTTTCAGGATAAAATAGTGTAAATTGATGGAATATGTTTTTAGCAGACAAGATAATATTTTCGTATAAATGCGAGTGATCACCATAGAAAATATGAATGTTGAAAATGTGTATTGATTGTTAGCGAACTTATGAAAGGCGTATATAAGCAATATACAACAGTAGGTTAGGTTACGGTTACAAAATGAGTTATACATTACGGCATGTTCACAAGCTCGCTTCACACTGTGTAAGCCGATATACATTCAACATAACGAATCAATTACTAATCAATGTTTTACATAATATATATTTTCGAACAGCTGTTAATATTAGATGTGATATTAGGATTGTATGAAATGTGTCTACTGTTATATTTTAATATGTAAAAACCAAACATCGTGATTGAAAGACGTGTAATAAACTTAACACTAAAATGTCTCTATTCCACTTTCATGAATGCTATTAAGTTATAAATATAACATGGACAAAGTTTTAAGTCAGAATCAGCCCTTCCGCTTCAGTTAATAAGGAGAAACAAAGTCTGCCCAACCTAATACATAATTCATAGAACACCTCCCTATTCTTCTGAAAGCCTGTCTAATTAGTTATTAGTTTTTTGTTTAGCACTCTATATACACGTATTATGAATAAATAATTTATATCTGATACAGTATCAAAATGCAAGATAGCACTTACTTTTTTGTCAATTAATTCTTATTAAATTAAATTCAATGCTATTGAATAAACATTGTTTAGGAAAACATTACCGACTATACCCATACTCTCTTTCTGTGCTGTTATAGGAAAGCATCTAGGGCAGTCATATTATCTTTTCTCCCATTCTCAACTATGTTTGAAAACGTACATGTAATTTAGTGCTAAAACGCGTATTTTCCAAAGACGTAAAGAAGTTGATTGACTTTAGTAAAATAAGTGACGAATCCAAGGGAGTGGCTATGGTCCACTCCGAGAATTTGAAAGAGATGTTAGAATAAAAGAAAAATAATAACTCTAGTACTACAACCATAAAAGATAAAACTAACAACTTCCTGATATAAATTTGATCACCGGTACTTTTTTTATTTTATTTTATTTTTTGTTGCATTTAAATGAATAATGTTCTGTTACCATAAAGGCTGTGCTAAACTAAAACCAACGTGGTCCCTCCCAAAATACAATGCTGTGAATATCCTTGAATCCTATTTGGTTTCTTGATATGAACAATAACGTAGCTGTTTGTTGGGGAAAGGCTGATACTAACGGCTAAGCTTACAAAATTAAAAGATTTTGGACTTTCTGTGGAATTCCCAGACGTTTTATGGGTTCTAGAGTTATCACACAGTGACTACACTCGAAGGTGGCAAATGCCAGCTTGAGTATGAATAAGCTTGTTCTGATCCCAGTAGGGATCACTTCAGATTGGTTTATACGAGTACGTTCTACTCGTTGGTAACGGCAAACACCAATGTGTCACTTTCATCTGGGCAACCTCAATGATGTCCACGAGCAGCACATCACTAACCTCAAATTTTAGATATTGGACTAAAAGGGATAATACGTAGGTGATACTCTAGATAGTAACTGTAGTAGTGGGTGGACCGTCTTTTTTTTAAGCTTATTTCTAGCTTAAACATGAGGGAGCACTGTTCTTTATCCGCTTTTAATGGAAGATGCTGGAACAGAGCTAGCCTTCCCTTCTTCCAATGTGATATGACTGAGATAAAGAGTCATTCTCATAGGATATTGGCCAGGAGGTGGCCTCTACCACCAACCATACCTATTCCAAAGTGCAAATGTCCTTTTAGGATTATATGCAGTTTCCTCACCTTCTTGTCCTAAAAATAGAAAATGAGACTGTTCTACATTCTCATTGATATCTGGCATCTGATCTTTACGTTATCATCAGATATTAATTTACTTTGGCAGAGCGTTTGTCTTCTCAGCTTTAAAAGATCATGGATAGCTAAGAAAAAATTGCGTGTGTCAACAACTTTAAATTGGCCTGAGTTACTTAAGTGTCGATTTCCCTCCTTGAAACTTTGGATAAGAATAGTCTCCTTAGGTGTATCTGTATAATTTATTTAAGTTTTTAACACTACTTAAACTGTAAATTGTGACTTCTTTTGAACTTCTGTGGTGAACAGTAGTTTTCATTTTATTGACAATAGACCACCCTTTAGAATAAAAAAAATGAAATGAGCCTGCGATTTATTACAAACCAATTCAATTAGCTTTAATTGAAAATGTCTTTACAAATATTATGCTTTCAGCTTGCTATATAGTGCCAGCTACAGTAGCAATGACAGAAACCAGCTGTTTAACAAATTTAAAATACGGCAACGAGCAGCATAATATTTAACATGGAAGTGACATTGTATATCTAGCAGGCACACCAGTTGCTGCATGGGGTTTCAGTTGCTTAACGTAATTATTTACTGTTAAAATCAGCTTCTGTGAAAGAGTTATTTTGTATGTAAACAACACATTGTAGCAATATTAAATAGATTACTTTGAAACAATGCAATGTGTAAAATTGGGACATGTTTAACAATGTGATATTGCAAGCAGATGTAGTGAACGTGTATATCTATAATATGGTACATGTAGCGTGATAGAAATACTCATAAAAACAGTAAAAAGACGTGTATGATATCAATTTTGTTTCTTTTACATAAAATTTAACGTGAAAAAAAATAAATCTTGAGCCTTAAACGGATGAAATCAATATTCAATTGAATTGAAATTTAAATAAATGTATATGCACTACAAGGCTGCTGTCATTCTGTTAGTCAATAATATATGCAATTCTTTATTAGCTTTCCTTGTATATTTTGGGTCGTATTGTAACTTGTTTTATTTTTTTATATATTTTATATAAATAAAACAATATTATACGTGTCTACAACTAAGTAATATGTTTGAGTTTAAAAATAGCTTCTTTGAGGAAACAAATTGTGTCTAAATCATTAAAAATCATGAAATCCTTAAACTAGCAAGGTCGTATTTAAAAACGTTTTATAAAGAACGTTTTTACTAAAAAATTGTAAAAAGATCGATTTTAGGTATTTGTATATTTTAATATCGTAAGAAATGTAAGACTGCACGATCGTGATATGCATTTTTGCAATAAAAGAATCAGAATATAATCTGATATAACTAGATGTAACCTACTAAGATAATTACAGGACATACATCACAGTTAAATTGTAAGCAGGAATACAAGGCTTTGGGTGTCAAATGCTGATAAGCCAGGGGTATTGTCTAGGTTAAATTGGTTTAGGGTAAACCATGATGTCTGTTAAGTTGGCAATCTCGTTTCCAAAACTGAAGTATGTTTTGCTTCTACATTCACTTGACCAAAGATTTACAGTTAAGGATGCATTATTAATTTCGTTCCCTTAGTCAAAAAAGAGATCTCTGAAATGGGGTGTATCAAAACAGAGTTTCTGGGGCAAGTAAAAGAGTTTATTAATAATCATAAATAAGAATAGTGTTGAAAATTAAATAAGTTGACGCCAACGAACATATCGTCCAATTCTAGTTAAAACTTTGCATTGGTTCAAATAGTGCTCATTTTTATCAGAGTAGTTAGAAATTAGATTTCCTTTTGTAATTTATTGTCCACATCTCATTAAAAATGTTTTTAGTTTCTTCAACTACCTACTGTATTTTTGAGATTAAGGGTTAATTTTAAAATAACTAAAAAGGTAATTTATAAATATTATTGCAGATAATACATGAAGATACTATTCGTGAATTCCTTAAAACGTAGTGAAGACTTTTAAACGTATTTATAAAGGCCCTCAGGTTTTTCAAAAGTGAACAGTAGTTTTATTACAACCAGAATCCATAAATATAAACAGTCCGATTGTTTAGTGAACAAAAACCAATGACAACCTTTGGTCATTGAAGGAAATTAAAACCAATATTTTTTAGCATAATCCTGTAGTGAATAAAAAGGAACTATCGATTTAAAACAATCTAAGGATGCAACAGTGGATATTAATAAAACTGTACTCCTCACAGGAATTGTTAAGTGAGGTTAAATTAAAATATATTGAATTCACTAATTATTTGAATAATTATTCAATACCATTAATGCCACCATAATAAATAAACTAATTTAACATAAAAAGCAATTTTAATTAAAAATGTATTTTTTATTTAATTTGTTATAAATAGATTCAAATATAATGAAATAATAAACAACCTATTATGGAGGTCACTTAAAAAAAAGATTATAATATTAGCCCCAAAGCGATAAAAGCGTAATATTTTTCCTAACCATACAATGGGCCTATCCTTACATTACTGGAAAATACCTTCCTCTATTGGAATATCACATTCATTTTGCTTATTCTTGTGACTTCGCGTCGAGAACCACAAAGCACTGAATAAGCAATAAATAAATTTTTGTAAAAAAATTTTATTTTCGTATAATACAAGCAATAAAATTAAAATAAATATTGAAATTGTAAGTTATTATTTTATTATGAGAGATTATTACTTATTTTAGTACTCGGAGGTAAAATATCCTCTATTAAAATTCGAATGTTTGGAACGGAAATAAGAAACATTTTATATGCCATGAACACCGTTATAGGTTGTAAGTAGGATTTACAATAAGTGAAGTTCTCTGAGACCTACATCTATTTTATGACATGAGGAATACGATGCAATTTTATGTGGAGGCTATAAAAAAAACTGAACAATACTTGAAACACAAATTCAAATATCCATACTTTAATATTCGTGTAACTTCGGTCACTGTGAGATGCTTTAGTATGCTTTTCCGTTCAGATGCAATGAACGGGACATTTATTTGTTTAAAACTATCATTAAATAAAGGGGATTAACAGAATTATAAATATTTTATTTGTTTAAACAATAATCACGTTCATTATTATTCTCAGTAAAAAGATTAAATATAGTAATTGACAAAGATATGCTGAGAATACGGTAGCTTATTCTGCATGTAATAATAATAAAAAAAGTGTATATAAACATGGGCCCGGAAATCTTACGTTAGCGAGTAGTAGGATTTCAGCTCATCATGTAAAACGATGCAGTCCTGAAATTATGGTAATTAAAGGGCGAATTCTATAGTTTATTATGGTTTTTGACCTGATAAATTGGATAAAATAGGTCCCAGAAGTGTAAGTTAAGTAATGTTTGAGTGCAAAAAACACATTGGGCAACAAAACTTTGTTATCTCACTAACAAAAAGATAAAAATGTTTGATTAAATTAATTTTTATTCCTAACATTACAAAGTAAAATTAACCAGAAAACAATCTAAACCTATTCAACCAAATTACAGACAATTTTCAAAAGTGTCTTTAATGCCTTCTATGCATTTTTCTGCTTGTTTAAGGATGGCTCTTGTTGCTTTCCGTAGTAAAACAAGACATCTTCTATACTAATGCGAAGATTAAAATTATACCTCAGGCCTAAGAGTATTAAACAACAGTTTATTTGCCATAGACCAGGCTTGCAGTGATATGTCTTGTATTATAGTGTGTCATGAATTTTATAAAACTGTATATAAAAATGTAATATTAAGCTCATATTGAACACATAATATTGGAAACAAATGTTAAAGAAATAATATTATTTTATAATCGTATTAATCTTCCTACCAATTTAACGTAATGGAGTGATGACGTAATAAACTGCTCAATCTTAAAAATATCAGACAATGTTGCGTAACATATGTGTACTATAATACAGAAATATATACTTTTGTATTTAGAAACTTTTAGTAGTGTTTAAATTTATATAATTTATGAATTAAATATTTAAAAGATCAACAGACGCATGATGTACTAAAATTCCGAAAAGCGAATAAAAATGTTTAAAAAGTATTCGATCGTATTTTATTTGAGATAATGTAGTCTATAAAACAAGTTAGTATTAAATTATCCAATTACAATTTTTTTGCAATGTACAATATTCATAATAAAGTTGGTTTATAAAATTATCAACATCAATTTCTTAATTGTTTTACAGAGAGGCATCCGTTCCGAGAGCCTCTAATTAAAACCTCAATTAAGTAAAAGTGAAAGCCGGCATCAATGAGAGACGAAGATAAATGACGTCATCACTCACAGCTGAGTTTATCTTCCTTCACTGTAACATGTTTATTCATCGAAGACCAACTGTAATTACACCACACGGTGTACACACGAAAGTATATATACAACCTTCATGGGTCACGCAACTTATAAATCAATCATGTTTATTTTTTGTTTTGTTTCTCCCGTTCCCACAGGATTAGTGAATGAAAGGTTGACCAATGAAGAGGTCGTGCGTCAGTGTTAATTCAGCGGCACTATCAAGAGACCAGTACCTATCTGGATACAAACCAATTAATGTGTCGGATATTAGTCCTAAACGTTAATGACTGAGTTAAATGACGTCATCACTCACAACTTCAATTAATGGGCAAATTATTTCTATCATCGGTTAACACTTTTATTCATTTTCTCACGCTCAGCACGAACTGACAATAGTCTTGAATAATATATGTGTTTATATATTATCATTTGAGATATACGAAAATACATTTATAACAAATGTTTTTTGTTTAAATGTATATTAAACAATGCATACTTTGATGGTTTTACAAAAACTCCACTAAAATACTAATTAAAAGTATAATACACAAGTATATAAAGTATACTTTGTCCGTACATTATAAACTTTGACGTGATAATTATACTAGGAGAACGAGCTATCGTGATGATAATTTAGTGTGGAATTTTAAAATTTTACCTTAAAATTGTATGATAAATTGTAACTGTAACAGATCCTTACAGTTTAGACTAATATGAGTTAATCTGGCACAATGGAACCTTAAATCCAAAGAAATTATTTTGTCTAAACTCTAGATACATCAAACTTAGTGTGATACCGGTGTGATAAATAACTACTAATATCTTCCTTTTGTTCAAATATAATATATTATAAGTTTGTTACATTTTTATGCGAGGCTTGTAATTATTGTTATGTCTACAGCGACCGAAACGTTACCTAACAAAGAAGTAATAAGTAAATAATAATTATACAGCTTAGTAATCGGTTAATCTATTTTACATTTGCATTAAGCCACTAACACATCTAATGTTATTTAAGTTATTTTGAGGGATTAAAAGTGAACATTAGCTGAGGCACCTCTAATTTCACTTGGTCTGGAGTAACAGGATTTTAAGTTCACTGCCCCTCCCAAACAATGCGGACATGGTATACAATACTCTCTCATGTTTAGGCTTGCTAACATGAAATTACTATATGTCCATCATTTAACACTGATCAACAATCATTCTCTTCATTAAGCTAGATCCAATAATAAACATTTTTATCTGACTATCTCGACATTTGCGGTTAATAATGCGGTTACAGTGAAACATTTATTTTCATATCAGGTATTACTACTTTGAAATAAATTTTTAAATCCAATGAAAGAAGTTTAAATAAATATTTTAACCTTTGCACTTAATTTTAAAAATCTTCCCTTAATCTAAATCATTAAGCATAAGTAGTTTTAAACAGAAAATATTGTGATTTGTTTGCTGGTATAAAAACAACTTGTATGGTTTTAAGTATAATAAAGGGTCATAAACAATGTAAGCGAATATCGAAATAAAGTAATTAAAACTGTTTTTCTTATAAAGCATAAGTTGATGTACCTTATTGTAAAAGTGTAAAATTAAATAATAGATAAAAATAAAGTAAAAACTATGAAATGACTTTGTGGCATTTTGTGCTTTTGTTGATCAAAATATACCAATGCATTGGAATATTGAAGAGCACCACCATAACGCAAGGTTATCGCACAGACGAACAGACATAATATCGATGTGCTCTTTTAGTTATTAACCCAAAAATTAATAAACTTCTTCCTTAGTCCAAGAAAACCCTATGTAACGAGTTTCAATCTCCAGGACCTTTCTACCAAGAGATAGTCTAAAGAGGGTTTTACAAACGGACGGACTGTCCTGCAGTCATTTTAATCCGAAAAAAAAGTAGTTCAATTAGATTCATGTCTCTGAAATCTTTCTATAAAGAGATATTGCACAGAAGGACGACAAACCTACAGGCAGATTGTCTTTCCTTTTACCATTAAATAAAAATCAATAGGGTTCTTCCTTAGATCGTCTCTAGGACCTTGCTATGGAAAGTAATCGTACAAATGGACGTAGCACAGTAAGATTTACTATATAAACCTGAAATAATTCTATACAGTAAAATGATCCTAACATAATTTTAACTATTGCAGCATAAACTAATACAAACACGTTGTAATAAGATTCACACCTGGAAGTAGTTTTGTTCGAATCACAGCGCCAAATCTAATACAAACCATAAAAAATACAGGGTATTCAGACCACCCGTCTCCAATGTCTACCGGGCAAACGACAAATCGCATTTTAGTTTTTACGGATTTCCTACTAGATCAAACCTAAATTATAGTTTAAAAATAATTTCATCTCTGTTAAAATACAGGGACCTCCGGAAACAGAAGGCCCAATATCCGAAAATTCAAATGAAAACACATGTCATGTTATTCTTAATTTTAGAGGCGTTTATATGCTGGTAACAAACAAAATATTTATTATTTTTGGTGAGTACAAAATTTAATAATCACTTTTCGTTGAATAGTTTTACAATAAACAACTATGCATTTTTATACGAACCTACATAAAAATAAATATTTTTCGATATTTCAAGACTCGAGCTTTCATAGGATAACAAGTATGGTCGTATTTTCAAAAACTTGCCATTGTAAAATATAATTAAAGAAACTCATAATACAAAAAGATTTTGAATGGTAAGGAGGTTTCCGCTAAATCAAATTAAAGGCTGTACGCACAAAACATAACAAATTTTAAATTTTAAGGTCTTTTTTATCTCTAACCATTGTAAAACTGCGGCAAATAAATTGTGTTTGAGGTTTTCGACTAGTTGCGAAATTAAAAGGCCAACAAATAACAACTTTAATTTATTTGGTTTACTCAATCTTTATAAATAATTCATGTAATACGCCTAGATTAATTAATTAATGAAGATACAATAATTACGGAACAGTAAATACATTTATTTTAGATCTCTAGTTTATTCATATCCTTCGTCTTTTTTATTATATAGCACAATAGTGTTTCTGTACCCAGAGGTTAATACTGAGAAAGAATCGTGAACGCATGCGACAGAGTCGAGGATGACAATTCTCTTAAGGTTACAATGAATATTCACCCTATGATACACATTCCATTGTTCTCACTGTACAATTTTAGTAACTACTACCAAAAATGTGGGAATGAATTCTAAATGTACTTTCCCCTCTGAATAACGCTGATCTACTACGTTATAAATATTGTATCTTAATCATTTTCATTTTTATCTGCATACCGCAATAATAATAATAGTTTATTTATTCCCTTTCATCACATGACACAGTTATACAAATCACAACCCAAACAATATGACTTAAAGCAAAATATATACTGTAACAAAACTGTGAACAAAAACAATTACTTGCTTAAAATTATATTACTAGATTACTATGTACATTGCTGATTACATATAATAATAATCTATCTTTTACAGTACAATATGACAAAATTATTTAAGAAAAATAGGTTCGAATGTTAATAAAATAGAATTTTAAAAATCAGTCATAAACGACTCAAGAGAACAAATAAACACATTTTAAGAGTCGTATAATAGTACCTTGATCGAAGGTGGGAGTCACCAAGTTTCCAAATAAACAATAATTAGAGTAACATTAGAATATATGAAAACACCTAAAAAGGTAACCAGAGGGTATAAAACCTTACAAGATAAAATTATTTATGAACATCGAATGGCACAGCAGGGTAAGAGAAGACTCCGGTTTAAATTTGAATCTTGAGTTTATAAGGTTCTGGATAATAATGCTCTTACAATGAAGGCCCTTTGTTAAGACAGGTATTATTGCCGTCTTATTATGTTTCCGATAAAGCTCAACTTTATTTGTTCGCGTTGAACATTCAACTTCAAATTAAATTACCAGCAAACATAATTATATTACCTTAGCTAAATTTGTGAAATTTTAAATATAAGGTACGTCAAGCAACCCAGCGGCCTCGAAAAGAATCGATGAAACTGAATAAAAACTAAATGCGAACACTAATTCAATCAAATTCGCGCCTAGCTCGACTCGAGCTCGAAACTAAGGAACGCTGGTGCCAACGTACGTCAAGCGACCCAGCGGCCTCGAAAAGAAACGGTAAACTAAATAAAAACTAAATGTAAACACTGGCTCGCTCGAAATCGCGCCTAGCTCGCCTAGAGCTCGAAACTAAGGAACGCTGGTGCCAACGTACGTCAAGCGACCCAGCGGCCTCGAACAGAAACGATAAACTAAGTAAAACTAAATTAAATTACGCCTAGCCCGAAGCTCAGGAACACTGGTGCCAACGTACGTCAAGCAACCCAGTGGCCTCGAAAAGAAACGATAAATTAAGTAAATCTAAATTCAGACTCTTCTTTACTAGTAATAGAATCTAATCCTATTCGTACTGATCTATTTTCTTGCTACACTTTATATCTATAATTATATTCTGTTAGCAGCTTAAGTACGTAATTTCATGTACTTATCCTATCGTTAGTGACTAGGCAAGTTCAGGTAAAAGCGTGTTTTGGCAAGGTAAATACGTACCTACTTACTTGCACCTTATCGTGGCGTGTGTGGGGGCGTCGACTCCGACTCGACGACTTCGACTGCTAGACACCGACCGAAGGACAGCGACCGGTAGCGAGGAAGCCAGGCACAGCGTACTTACGTACTGGAGTTGTACGCTGTAAGGCGCTTCAGCCCTTGAAGCGAACTCCGGCGGATGTATCCTGAAACTCCGCGTCTTACCCGGTCGAGTCGGACCCCGTCAGCTGACGTCTCCCGCGATGGTGTTGAGCTACTGGAGTATAATTGTAGGTGGAAGAAATAAAAATCATAACATGTCATTAACTAAAAAATATTCTCCTCTAAATAATGCCTTATTTAAACCCCCCGTAAAAATGACATGTTACATCCCCCACCCACTTCGGGGAAACAAAATGAGAAAAAAGTTAAACTTTCGATTTCTATCAGTTGGATCCTGTATACGTTTTCACGTCTTTTATGTGGGCCGTTTTGAGTTTTGTTTGTTGAACGGTCTTTCAACTCGACGATATTTGGGCCTTTAAACCTAATTACTTCGAAAGGGCCTACAAAACGGGGAGCTAGCTTCGATGCATACGCGTCAGGAGCTGAAGATATGGTGTGATGTCTTTTCCAGACCAACTGTCCAACACGGAGATTATGATCTCGTCGCCTGAGGTCATAATATCGTGACTGCCTCTGGAAGGCACGGGCTAAATTGCGATGACAGCTTTGATAAATCCTTTTAAATTCTTCCATTCGTTGTTCGTATCGTTCTTCTCGTGTAGTCGTTTCCTGGTCGCCGGAGTACTCAAACGCAGGTCCACATATTGCTCTAGGTAGTCTCAGCTCGCGTCCAAAGTTAAGCATGGCTGGCGTGAAGTTTGTTGATTCGTGGTTCGCTGTGTTTAATGCATATCTAAACTCACTTAGTTTAGCATCCCACGATCGGTGGTCTTCACCAACGAATTGCGATATCAAGGTTTTGATGACGCGGTTAGAACGTTCTACTGGATTGCTCTGAGGACTATAAGGGGCCGTCAGTTGACAGTCGACGTTCTAGTCCCTACAAAGATCCCGAAAAATTTTCGAAACAAATTGTGACCCATTATCGGTTATTAAAACGCTGGGTGCACCGTATCTGAACAAAATCATTTCTTTGAAATTCTTTACCACATTATTCGCCGTGGCCGATCTAAGTGGACTAAGTTCTAACCACTTGCTGTAGTAATCTTGACATACTAGTATAAACCGATTTCCACTCTTCGATCGTGGCAAGGGGCCCACTATATCTGCGGTAACCGTATACCACGGACCTTGTGGCTTACGAAAGTACATTTCCCCGGCGGGCTTCGTTTGTTCAACTTTATATCGTTGACATAGCAGACATTTTTTTACGTATGCCTTTACGTCACGAAACCACCCTGGCCAGTTATAACACTGGGAGAGCTTTAAGGCAGTTTTCTAACACCCAAATGACCTGCAGTTTCTTTATCGTGATTTTCTTGCAGTACTTTCGGGCGGTCTTCTTCGCGAACACACATTTTCCAGTGGGCTTGTCTGCGTCCGTTATTTCCTTTTACTACTATTCGACGATAGAGGTTCCCATCTTTTATAATTAGATTTGAGTCACCCTTTGTGGCCATCTTGTATAGCCTTTTATACCATAGGTTCCTATCAACCATCCCTACATCATTGGATTCATCCGTAATTTTCTTCCTGGAGTGGTCTCCTGTTTATCTGCCCTCTTTTCTGAGCTGAACAATTTTCAGCCGCAAACGATCGTATATGTTCAATTTGTTGCTCATATACCGGGTTTCTCGTATAGTTTCTTTGTTTAATATGTGTATTATCGATCAAGCGAATATTGTGTTCAACTAATGTTGTTTTATTCCTAACATCATTAAATTTAGGCAACTCCTCTGTTAGAAATGTTTCTAAGACCTCTTGTTCATCTTCTGAAAGCTGATTCAATCCGCCAACATCCCCTACATCACTCTTCTTTAAGAAGATATTATGTTCATGTCGCGTCTTGGGAGGGAAATCATATGTCAACAACCCCAACGATTCAATCGAATCGACACCAACTATCAGGTCCGAAGTAAGTGACGGCACGCAAAGTGCCTCGAACGTATGCGTCGTATCTCTATAGGAGATCAAGCCTTCGAACGTATAATATTCTTCTAACGATGTCTGTGAGCCATCAGCCATCCGGATTTTCATCGGGCGTTTTAAATGGTACATTTCCGTTTCTTCTCAAAAGCTCAGCTAGTCTCTTTCCCACCATCGAAATCGTTGCCCCAGTATCTATTAGAGCAGAAAAATATGCTACCGTAGATTTCTATTTCGATGTGTGGTCTGCTGTCCATGTTTCTGCTACTCTGTACTGATCCAGAAAAATTCGCTATTGTGCGAAGCCAACTCTGCCAGTCTTCTGGGGTCGTTCTTAATTTCTTCGGTTGGGACTCAGGTGAACCCTTCTCGGCTGAGTCCACCGACCGTTTCCCGTCTGGCAATTGCAAGCGGTAGTTGCTATACTTTGTCGCTTACAATAAAAACACCTTAAGGTCTTGGGCCTCTGGCATTCTCGAAAAAAAATGTCCCCTTTTCTCGCAGTTTCCAACATATGCTCGTACGTCAAGCAACCCAGCGGCCTCGAAAAGAATCGATGAACTGAATAAAAACTAAATGTGAACACTAATTCAATCAAATTCGCGCCTAGCTCGACTCGAGCTCGAAACTAAGGAACGCTGGTGCCAACGTACGTCAAGCGACCCAGCGGCCTCGAACAGAAACGGTAAACTAAATAAAAAACTAAATGTAAAACACTGGCTCGCTCGAAATCGCGCCTAGCTCGCCTAGAGCTCGAAACTAAGGAACGCCGGTGCCAACGTACGTCAAGCGACCCAGCGGCCTCGAAAAGAAACGATAAACTAAGTAAAACTAAATTAAATTACGCCTAGCCCGAAGCTCAGGAACGCCGGTGCCAACGTACGTCAAGCGACCCAGCGGTCTCTAAAAGAAACGATAAACTAAATAAACTTAAACTAAATTTAACCTAGCTCGAAGCTCAGGAACGCTGGTGCCAACGTACGTCAAGCGACCAGCGGCCTCGAAAAGAAACGATAAACTAAGTAAAACTAAATTAAATTACGCCTAGCCCGACGCTCAGGAACACTGGTGCCAACGTACGTCAAGCAACCCAGTGGCCTCGAAAAGAAACGATAAATTAAGTAAAACTAAATTCAGACTCTTCTTTACTAGTAATAGAATCTAATCCTATTCGTACTGATCTATTTTCTTGCTACACTTTATATCTATAATTATATTCTGTTAGCAGCTTAAGTACGTAATTTCATGTACTTATCCTATCGTTAGTGACTAGGCAAGTTCAGGTAAAAGCGTGTTTTGGCAGGTAAATACGTACCTACTTACTTGCACCTTATCGTGGCGTGTGTGGGGGGCGTCGACTCCGACTCGACGACTTCGACTGCTAGACACCGACCGAAGGACAGCGACCGGTAGCGAGGAAGCCAGGCACAGCGTACTTACGTACTGGAGTTGTACGCTGTAAGGCGCTTCAGCCCTTGAAGCGAACTCCGGCGGATGTATCCTGAAACTCCGCGTCTTACCCGGTCGAGTCGGACCCCGTCAGCTGACGTCTCCCGCGATGGTGTTGAGCTACTGGAGTATAATTGTAGGTGGAAGAAATAAAAATCATAACATGTCATTAACTAAAAAATATTCTCCTCTAAAAAAAAAATGCCTTATTTAAACCCCCCGTAAAAAATGACATGTTACAACTACTGTGCGTTGGTAACTTTTCACTGTCTATTTCGGTAACACGAGCTACTATACACTGTATTAGTAACGTGGTTTAGAAATAATAATGCCAATTCTGTACTGTATGTTGGAAATTACTGTATAGTAAATTAGAACTTTATGTGTTTTTTTAATACAATAAGTGAGTTTCTTAAGTAATTTTAATAATTTTAATTGTAACTTCATTGATTTTTGTGTATCACTATTAAAAGAATATTTATTATAATTTAATGCAAGTAAAGAAAAATATGAAGAATAAATAAAATACACTTTTTATGGAATGTTAATAAACGAAAATATATTCCTTACTTGTGTACACCACGGAGTAAGCTCGTGTTGAGCACTGCAAATTACAGGCATTTATTTAACATACATACGAATGACACATAGTTAAAGAACAGAATCTTGCGATTCACCATATGTCTTTAAGGCTGGCTATCACTTACTGAAAACTGTTGTAACTTGTCCACTACCCCCAACAAACAAAAACCAATTTGAGTATTAGATTTTAATTTTCCTTAATTATTGCTTAAGTCGCACTGCGAAAATAAGAGTGCTAGGTTAAAAACTTTTTCCTTGTTTAAGCTGTCCCTCCCTGTGACCTATAAGTAGCAGCGGACTCATCGCCACATTTATTTAAAAAAAATGGTCTTATAAAGTGTTCAATCAATTTTTATACTGTTTTACAAATATCAGTCTTTTACTCATAAAATTCACCAAAATTGTCAATGCACTTAATGCGAAAAACTCTTGAAGTACACTTACACGCAATACTAAACTTTACTAACACGCAAAAAACAAAGCGCATATGAATTTTATGGCAATAGTACTATTAACATGCATCTAAATACTAGTTGTCTAGTACAATGATATATCGCGGGCTCGGTGTGACAGGGATGTGTTGCATGCAGTTCGTGTAGCGGGAAAGGGAGCCAACTCCATTCTGCTGCCACCCTACACGGACAACAGCAGCAGCAATGTTGGCCGCTCTACTGGTTTTTAGTGAAGCGTACGGTCAAAATTCACGTATAATAGCTGTACGTGTAGTAGTACTTTTAACATGCATCTAAATACTAGTGGTCTAGTACAATGATATAGCGGCCTCGGTGTGACCGGGATGTGTTGCATATGTAGTCAGTGTAGCGGGAAAGGGAGCTAACTCCATTCCGCTTCACTCTTGGCCGCTCAACTGGTTTTAGTGAAGTGTAAGGCCAAAATTCACGTATAATAGTTGTACGTGCAATAGTACTATTAACATGCATCTAAATACTAGTGGTCTAGTACAATGATATAGCGGGCTCGGTGTGACCGGGATGTATTGCATATGTAGTCAGTGTAGCGGGGAAAGGGAGCTAACTCCATTCCGCTGCACTCTTGGCCGCTCAACTGGTTTTAGTGAAGTGTAAGGTCAAAATTCACGTGTAATAGCTGTACCATGCTACTCGTTGTTTCATTATATTTACTAATGTTTCTAGTCGTTTAGGGGCTTTTTAAGCACTATACATTCAAATGAGAACTTTAACATTTTCAAGATAATAAATCCTATACTGAAAGGAGTTAACTTATTTTAAGTCGTATGTTATAGAAACTGTAAACTTGCCTAAGACGTGACAACATATTTTCCTCATACTAATTACAGTCAATTTATAGATTTCCTTTATGTTCTAGTTGTAGGGCATGTCTTAGCAATTCACCTGTTAACACGATGGTATCTCTGTGATTTCCCGTCAAACAGAGATGACAATATTTTGGAAAGTATGCCATTGCACTCCAAGACAAGATATCGCAAAGGTGGATCGATGGGTCCTTGGGAATTTTTTTATGTAACAAATACATATAATGAGCCTTTTGAGTATTATTGAGATCGAAGGGCTAATTAATTGTTTGTTTTTATCAATAAAAGGGTTATAAAATGTTGTTAAAGTTATTATATTTTTAGTTGCCGGTATAATATTTTACAGTGAGTTAATATAATGGTTGGGTTTCATTAGTTGCTGCCCAATATTGATAAGGCTGTTTCGGTTGTATAATATAATTAATATAAAATCGTACAAACCCATATTTTTTCTATACAACATTTAAATATAATAAACTGTTTCTAACGTAATTATATGCATATGCGTATCTTGTAGCACTTACATAGATAAATATTTTATATTAGCTATCATATTGCAGACCGATCATTGTGCACTCGTCTGTATTAATTAATTTTTTTTGTAAATGCTACTGAACTATAAAGAATAACAACGACGCTGCATGCTTTATCGATGACACGATTTACTAAATGTTATTGTGACAATAACTATAAAGCAGTTACAATTCAATAATTTTAAACAATGACATAAGTCTTATATAACACCATATTTTATATCTTTTTGCTACTGAATTTGTTTTTTAGTCAAGGAAAGTATTTTTTAAATAACACGCAGCTCGTTTAAAGTTCAGCTTTATGAAAATTTGGGGGGAAGACATATAACTTGGTTATTGTATTAAGCCAAAGTAATCACATTAACTTATACAATTAACTAAATATTCATTATAAATTAAAACAATAGGTTTATACGGTATCAGTTCAGTTAATAGTTGGCACAAAAATTATTTAATGCCTCATGTATCCCATTTGATTACATCAAACTATATAGAATTAGTCAATTTTATACATTGTCCCTGACTTGTGATCGCGGTGGTAATCACATAAAATAAGGTTAAAATAGTAAGCCAACTATATTTTTGTCATCAGCCCTGTGCGAGATAGCTTACACAGCACATCATACAGGATAGATAATGATAAGACATATACGATATGTGGCTTATAGTGGGTAAATATAGGCATAAGCTAAAATAAATAGGAAATTCACCAGGTTATGAGTATTTCTCGTATCTCTATTGATTTTTATAATTTTTGTTGACGATTACTCCATATTAATCTACTTACAAAAGTCACAGTAAAGTAAAATCAAGGCTGATTGTATAAAATAATAAAGTATTTACACAGTTTTCATAAAAAAAATTACGTCTACTAATTTACGTAGTTTTTTTGGATTTGCAGTCTTAAATTTCTTCTTATTTTTCTTGTACACAAGCGCCCCTCCATGCCATACAAAAAAAACATATATCAGCCGATGTCTTGATAACCATGAAGAATGTCCTAGCGGGACTCCTATTAATAGCAGGTTTAATGCAGCTAAGTACCAAAGAGACTAATAAAAACTTCAACTAGTTTAGCACTAACATGTGTGCGAAAATCCAACTTGTCGTCCTAACTCACCTCCTATTATTTCACTGGCGTCTTCTATAGCAGGGTCGTTTTTGTTATGTAAACAATGCAGCTTTTTCACAATTCACTGCAAATGATTTTATAGCAAAAGTATAAAACACACATAAAATGAGTAGGCTTCAGTAAGTCCAGTTTTCATTAAGTCCAGGACCTTGTATTTTGCCATTTTAATACTGGCTGTTTCATAAAGTCCAGTTTTTCACAAAGTCCAGTTTCTCTAATATTAATTTAAAATATAACGCAGTTTCATAAAGTCCAGTTTTTCAATAAGTCCAGGAGTTTAATATTATTAAAAATACAGCAGTGTCAGTAAGTCCCAGTAGTCACAAAGTCCAGAAGTACAGTCTGTACCAGAGCAAGTCGCCCGGCGACCGTCATGTTACTATGTTGCAGGGGCAATTCTCGAAGGCGTTTCCAGCCTCAGCGCAAATTTAATAATTCATGTGCATTGTTATGTAAAGCAGCCTAAAAAGAATTAGTTTGAATTCAAGCTTTAAATATTTATCTTTATTTTATGTATATTTGCAATTGTGTATCTAACTTATAGTTTTAAAAATGTGGTTTTTTCATACAAATCATAGAATAAATAGAAAACAATATTTTAAATATTAAACTTTATTCAACCTAACATTAATTAATAAATTATAAGTTTAAATTTGGAATGTTTATTGTATCTGTACTATGTATGTCCCAATTAAATCACCGTAAATAAGAAAAAAACAAACAATACATTCATAACAAAAATGTTGTATTATTTTACTATATGAAAACTCAAATTCTCAATAATGCCAGACACTCAACAAATGTTTTGAAAGTAATGAGTTTAGCAAACACACATAAAATATATATTTTTGACGTATCATAATGTTTCCAATGCTAAAATAAAATTATATTAATATTTTCCTGTATTAAAATATGATGTCTTTTATGAAGTAAAACAGGAAATTAAAATTAATCATTTTGCAAGCAACAAACTGTCATTTCATTATGAAATTTTATTCAGGAGCTAGTTCTCATAACCAATTAAGATAAACTGGTCTGTTACGTATTATGCATAAACCAGTGTTTGATTATTTACTATTAAACGGCTATTACTACAATGTTATTGATCAAAGCAATAAAAATTATAAGTCTTATACATTTTATATAAATTTTAGCTCTGATAATGGCAGTAAAGAAAGAACCTGCTATATATTTATTAGTATATAATCAACCAAAACAATAAACAGCATCTAGGATGTTAACCAGTCGGGCCCCTTTAGCTCAATAAACTACCTTGTCCCGATCATGAGGTTATATGACAATTGACTTAGTGGGGCTGGACAAACTTTCATTTAAAACTGTCTTTCCGCACGATATATCAGAAACTAACTAACATATAGGACGTTTGTTTATGCATGAAGCTTCAGTACTATATGAGGAACACTTCGTTTGATTGTGGGTAAACGTCACAACATGAGATTTGGGTGACATTTAGCATGTATTACATTAGTCTTATGGGTAACCATTGTGATATTGATAACAAAGCACAATAAATATATTTGTAAACAAACTCAATTTACCCATTATATATTTTAACGTCCTAATAATATTATATATGCGACAGTGCCTTTGTTTCTTTGTTTTGTTTTCACGCGTAAACTACTCAACCGATTGTACTGAAACTTTACATAGACATTCCCTACGGTTCCTGGAACGAATATGGGCCTATTCTTATTTCGAAACACTTTCTGGGCTCCACCATAATGGACTTAAAAATAGCGAAAGTTCCAATTCTTGATCTTTAAAGTTTCGTAATTTTTATTGAATGAGCCTGTCAAGTAATCAACCTTTCTGTGTAAACATTATACTAAGGCAGCACACCAATATGTTTATTTAATTTAAGCACTATTTTATTTATATTTCATAATCAATATTATGAGCTGACACTAAACTCCTGTTCTCAGTTATCTTAGGACCTGTATATATTTTTTCGTCAACATTTTGTTAATCGGGTATAAATGAGGCAAAATTCAACTATGGAACCGTAACTACAATAGACTCGAAGTCAGTTGAAATGCTCGGAACCAGCGAGAGTTTTGATCGAAGTAGGCTTCTCATTCCTAAGTAGGTAAATATATTTCCCTCGTCAGGACAACGAAGAAAACTCATCTATGGCACTAAAAATTACATTAGACCGGCAGTAGATCACAATAGCTGGAAATAAGCGGTTTTTTTAAGCAAAGCCGTTTTCGGAGACCAGTGTAAATAATTTCTTGATGAGAGCAACGAGGTAAATTCAGTTGTGGTATCGGAAAATATGATGAATTTGAACGAGAAATGAATGCTCCTATACCAACCAAACATGATATAAGATTTTGTACCCCTGATCGCCTAACCAATAAACACTGAAATTATATGAACCTGATCATATGACTACTTACGTTTGAAACACATTATAGAGGACCATTATATTACATCATTACGTGTTTTGATAAAGTTGGCTTCGGGACTTTGATTTTTTTTACCCGCGGGTAACAACTTGTATGACGTATTAACACATGTAGACTAATTATTCCAACACATCCCAAACCATTTTTAAGGTGAATGGTGACTATATGTGTAGGACTTTTATTATTTAAACACTAATATGAAACGCAATGAAATGAAAAGAACGTGAATGTATCATATGACAAGATCATGTGTATCATTTCGAAAAATATTTCATAATTAGACTTAATTGAAACTTCATTTCTACATAAACAAGAATAAGGTAACCATTGAATTTGGCTGATAACACTGAGTTCGATAAATGGTGAATGTCATTCCCATGGGATATATGGCCTAGCGTTAGCTATTATATTTTTATTGGTATTATATGCAAACATTGTGACAATGAAAATATGGCAGAATAAATAAATTTGGAGAACAAACCTAGTCCAATAAAGACTTTTTTTACATGGCAAAATTTTTATTCATATGGTAAAATGAAAAAAATTACCAGAGTGGAAAGTCAATGTCAAAAGTAGGTGACAATATTTAATATCAGAGAACTCTCGAGTTGCAGTTCCACAATTTAGCTCACCGAAACTTTCATTACTGGAACACTGCTTATTAAAAACATACTTCAATATGAGACTATAATGTGGTAAGTTATCTCGAGAAAGATTTCTTCTGTTAACTTCATTTTGATATAGACTAGGGTTGGACTGTTATCACTCAGTACGTCAACACTATTTTTATTTTATCTACCGGGGGTATATAAAAATGTCTCTTCTGTGCGACTGTTTATCATTCTATCTGCCTGCAGGTATATCGAAAATTAAAATGTGTTATAGATTTGAAATTTTGAATGCAAACTCAGTTTGGTATGCAACACGTGGTGTGGCGTGTTGCTACTTTGTTTATATTATATTGAATTAGTAAAAAGCATTTATTTTTAACACGCAAGCCTCTAAAACAAAGCGATAAATGTGCATTTTGAATTTTGCTCCATTTTAAACTGTGCAGCTGATAAAACATTGAAAATGCCTCTTCTTGTGTGTATTGTTTTCTGGGTAAACGAGACAGACACTCTTTTGTAGTGTATGTGTCTCTGTTGCCGAGATTGCGTTTTGAGCTTCTTCGTTACCGACTGTCTAGGCTAATTGGTTGGCCTAGGCTATTATGTCAGGACCCTATTGAAGCTGGCAAATTCAAGGATATCGAAATCATATTCCTAATGTACTCTGCTGTATTGATCTTTGTCGAATCCTTTTATACGGACGTGGACTCCAGATTTCAGTAGTCAAGGCTGTGACAGAATGTCAGATTTTCAAAACACTACACAAAAGTGGAAGGTGAAGTAGAGCTAAACTACTATTAAAACTCCCTTTTGATTGAATCAGCCCTTCCAATAACAGTTGTTTGAAAGTGAACAAACTGTAGTAATTAATGTATGATGGCAGTAATGTTAAGAAACTATTTCTGTAGACATTGATACTGATGTGGCATTTTTATGTACTTCCTACGTAATCTCATAGTTAATCCTATAATAAAACTTCCAGACATTTCTTAACTCACGAATATATAATATAATAAGATACAATCTAACTAGAATAAAATTTAAAAAGCTCGGCTTGGTAATACACAAATAAATGATGGCACTGTTTAAAATTCCATGTTTTATATTGTGAAATTATAATTTTTCTTTTTAAAGGAGCATTTTTGGAATGATTACTAAAAGTATATATACAAATTTTAATTAAATAACTGTTTTTCTACACCAGTTTTCAATGAAAATACTGTGTTAATCTTTTTTTTGTAGTATAGTTTGAATTCTTACTAATGATTTTCATTATACTTTTTAAGTTTTTTTTTCTTCTGACAAACTGCTAAATAAAAGGCCTTCGTGATCAGATATGGACATTGGTAAGAATTTGTTTCTTCTGACGGAATCTGAGGTTGTTTTCTGTAATACGAGTAGTTTTCTAAAACTGTAACCAAAAGGACTATCTAGTGGAAACTGTTAGACTCATGTTATAACAATTATAAAAATATGATAAACTCCAAACTACAAAATAGATTTATTTTCGTCGATTTATATTTTTAACGTTCATCCATTATTACGATAGTTATTTACCGATCGATAACACGTGTTAATTTCTTCCTCAACCATGTCAGATATTCCACTACTGTTATGTCACCATAATAGAAACAAACTATGCAATTTTGTTGAATAATTCCACAACACAAACAAAATAGTAAATTGCTTCAGTGTTTCAATGAAAACAAATGTACAACAATGCTAATGATTTCCAGGAATTTATTTAGTAATTGTGTGTGCGAGACGAAAGCTACAGACAGTACAATGTGTCACAACCGGATACGGGAGGTCCTCCATAGCATGTTTGCACCTGTCAATGACCCATTATCTCAAATGTGACGAGGGTGCAATAAACCAACACTCCCTCGCCCCTCGGTTCGAGCCGTGAGCCTGCCAGGCTCAAGGAAGTCCTCGCCGAATATTTATATTGTTTGAGTTTATCCTACTCCAGAAATCAGATTGTTTTCTAAAAGTGTCTATTTTAATTGCTAATATAAAACTAATCTATCAGAAACTGTTTTATAAAATTTTATGTATAAGGTTAAAAGTGTTTTTAACTTTTTACATTAATGATGAACTTATAAAACAAGAATAATAAATTTACATGAATTGTTAAAAATAATGTAATTTATTCCTCGGGTAAAGTACCTTTATTTCAATGTAATAATGTTGTATATAGGTAGATTAAAATAAAGAAATCAAAGATGTTTTTAAAACTATGACTAGTGTGTATATGAACATTTTAAAATTATCTGGTTACTTTCAAATGACAAAACTACTTGCTGACGCTTTCAATGGAGTGTTTTTACAATTAAGTACACATAACCAAAATAAACCTATTAAAATGATAAAAAATATCCATCTATAAAACAGTACAGAAATCTGCTAGATGAGGAGTAGTATAAAAAATAGCACAAAGCTAAGGCAGTTTCCGGGTAGCCTACAGCTGACTTCACACAGTCCACAGATCTCACAGGTAGATAAACGATTGAAACGTTCTCTATCAAATTTGATTCGTTCCATTTCACCCTTGGACATTGTACTCAACTAACAAAGTATAATAGAAAACGGTTGGATTAATTATAAAAAATATTTTAAATCAAATTTACACGTTATTGTTTTACAACCTCTCTAAGTTATAAGGAGGAAAGAGGGCCTAGACAGGCAAATATCTATATCGTTATTAAACGTATCATGTTTACCTTTTTACTTAGTAATATAAGCTTCTCAATTTAACTTTGTATAAACGTTGAATAAATTTGAAAATTGCATTTAAATGTTCACACATCACTATATTACTATCTGAGTAATTGGGCATTTATCCTAATGAATCATAAACATCTACAGTAATTTTAAGATTAATTGTTCCTTCTCTTGGTCCATAGTTAGTATAGGCCCTAATAATATATCTGCGAGTAGACACCTACACGTAGTACAAGGAAGTGGAAAGTTTATTTATTGTTTTATTGACACTTGATAATTAAATCAACCAATAGGTGTATATCTAATATATCACATTTATAGTAGTTTCAAATTATTTTAAATAGGTAACGAAACGAAGACAAAATATTTTATTACTTTAAATAGTGGCTCTTGCCTATAAACCAAAAATAAATAATAATGAAACCTATTTCCTACAAGCTTACTAAGAGACATACAAGCTTACATAATGCCGCTAACGATAAGTTTTAAATAGCACTGAAACAGCAATTCGATGAAGACTGGATGCAAGAGATTTTCTAGTTTCATTCAAACTTCCACTTGTTATTCATCGCTATAGACGTTTACACCTACTGAAAAGTTCATTCAAATCTAGGAAACAATAGGAGATAATATTTTGAGTTAAACTAGATTAGATAAACTATTAAATATTAAAATATTAAATACTATTATAACTATTAAATACTAAAACTATTATAATAGTTTAGTCTCATTTCGTGTACCGGTACTCTATTGCTTTTTAATCTGGTTAATGGGTTATCTTCAAATACGGATTTATTGGCTTTAGAGTTTTGGTTAGGAATACAAATTAACATAACAAGATAATAAAAATATGTGCATTTAATTGAATGTGTATGTTAAGCAAAACCCAAAAATAATTTCATATAGGTCAGTCCATCGCTAAACATATTTCTATTCAGACTAAAATTGCAACCGATTTGATTGCGTTTGATGAAAAAACTAATTGTGTATGCAATATTTTCCAAAGTACACCAATTTGCGTAACTGATATGGACTTGAGTTGTTACTCTGAGTTGCCAATTTTTTCTACCGTTTTATGAATTGTTACTATTTTTATTTATTTTTTTATTTCCTTGTTACATCCATCCCTTACAACAAGTCCTAACAACAAATTATCCAAATTATTCTTGTATTTCTACATCTAGTTTAAAACGTTTAAAATTCCAGAACTGACATTTTGGTAAGTTGAGCAGAAAGCAGTAATAAATTACTACCAAACGTAATTGTACCAGACGTAGTGTGAATAAATAAGCTTATTATTGATTTTAAAATCGTGGATTATTTTAATAGACCATAGATCATATCTAAGAGACAATGTTGCATGATTGTAAAATTATCATTCTGTACCAATTTTTACAAAATAAGGTCTTCATCGTGAAGTGACCAAAATATATATGAGACTGATCTGAATTTTATTTTTATAGACAGCGTTTTAAATAATCTACCAAACATTCTAAGGAGGCTTCAACGGGAGCGCCCAACACCGGAAGTTCGTTTCCTCTCCCACGTGTATAAACTTACTGTAGGCTATCGCTTAAAATTTCGTTGATCAGGTTCTACACTTACCGAACAGTAATTTTTTCATTAAACTAGGATCTATTGCCTTCGTTATGATTCTATTGTCTACTAATATTGAAAGGTTTGTGATATTCTGTATACACCTGTACAAAACATAGATGTTTTGCAGTCTTATTTGTTTATTTGCTGTAGTACAAAATTCATGTATATGAGTTATTTTAAATTTGGCATTAACAGGTGTAGGAAAATCTGATGTTTGTGGTAACTATATTCTGGAATTTTAAACAAAATATTGTTATTAAATCCAAAACCTACCAGTAATTATAAATTATTAAAAAGGAGAGTTTTATCCACACCATCTGACCGA
>NW_025781243.1:0-30245 GCF_021130785.1 Homalodisca vitripennis | reverse complement strand
CGTCAGTGGAGAAGTTCGTTGGGATCCTGAGAGAGCGGTGAAGCGTGCGGGATTGAGCATCGCTTCAACCCCTGACTTGTGAGCGTCATAATTGCGACATAAGTAGTATGTGAGGTCCAGGACCACCTTTTAAATGTGGTTAGCACTCTTGATTGTCACTTTTCCCAAATTCCACCTTTGATGGAGCACAGAGGGTTTGAAGTGGAATCGCATTGAACGGTCAGCAAGCAAAGTCTTGGACTATGCGCTGGTCAGCCGTGAGGATTTTGTGTAGGCATTTTTAGCACCTACGAAGGTTGTTGGCCACAGTCACTATAAAGGTCTGTGCACAGGCCACGACGAGAAACGAAGCGAGTGAGAACACCAAGGAAAGCTTCGGTGACAGGTTCCGTCACCACCTCAAAGTGAACGCCATCGTAACCATACAAACAATAATACAAATGTAGGGCCTTTTAAGACAATAATCTGAACAGAGCGTAAATTCGATGGACCTTGAGCGAAAAGGGGCCACCATATCATCCGGAGAGCAAAACTCGCGTGGAGTAATTGCGAGCTTTGGGGAGGTCACAAAGGTTATCGGCGGTGGTAGAGAGGCAGTTAATTAATTGTAGAGGCGAGGTAAGAGAAACACCTTCACTGCTGGACGAGTGAGAGTTCCACTTGAGGTCTTGAGATGTACCACTCGAACTGTACCATCTTGTCCTGGAGTGACATCAGTGACCCGTGCAAGGGGCCAAGAGAGAGCGGGAGTATCCTGATGCACCAGGGACGAGGTCTCCAGGTTGGAGGTTGCGGGAAGGAGTGCTCCACTTGAGGCGCTGCTGAAGAGTCTGGAGATATTCTCGCTGCCAAACGCTTCCAGATACGTTGGTGCAGCGCTTGAACCAGCTGCCAGTGAGAAAGGCGGTTCGTGGGTATGTCCAGCAAGTTCTCTTCAGGCACGGAAACCAGAGGAGAGCCGATCAAGGAAGTGTCCAGGCGTCAGTGGGAGAAGGTCGTTGGGATCACTGGAGAGAGCGCGTGAGCGGGCGGGAGTTGAGCATCGCTTCAACCTGACTTGTGAGCGTCATGAATTGAGACAAAGTTAGTATGTTGAAGTCCCATGACACGTTTTAAATGGTGTTTAGCACTCTTGATGGCACTTTCCCAAATTCCACCTTGATGGGGTGGAGCAGCAGGAGGGTTGAAGTGGAATCGCATTGAACGGTCAGCAGCAAAGTCTTGGACTTTGCGCTGGTTCAGGCCGTGAGGATTTTGTGTAGGGCATTTTTTAGCACCTACGAAGTTTGGTGCCACAGTCACTATAAAGGTCTGTGCACAGGCCACGACGAGAAACGAAGCGAGTGAGAGCACCAAGGAAAGCTTCGGTGGACAGGTTCCGTCACCACCTCAATGTGAACGGCCTTCGTAAACCCATATACAAACAAAAATACAAATATAGGCCTTAATAATGCGGAAAGAGCGTAAATTATGGACCTTGAGCGAAAAGGGGCCACCAAAGTCCATGCCGGTGGAGAGAAAAGCTCGGGCTGGAGTAATGCGAGCTTTGGGGAGGTCGCCCATGAGAGGGGCGTTATTTTTAGGCCGATTCTTAAAACATGTGAGGCATCTAAAAATGCGAGATCTCACCACGCTGCGTGCAGAGAGGATCCAGACTTGCTGGGAGAGCAGAGGAGAGAGAGTAAGCTGCGCGCCAGCGTGGAGATGTTTGACATGGACATGGTCAATGAGGAGGTCCACGACAGGGTGCTTCTTGGGCAGGATGCACGGGTGAGACATGTTCCGCCGGACGCGGAGAAGTCCATCCGGACCCTGGAATGGGGCGAGGCGTTGAAGTCTGGATAGAACACGTCTTTCGGTCCCGCAGTAGAGCCAGATCTTCAGTGAAAGCTTCCTCTTGCACGGTCTTGAAAATTCGCAGCTGGGCGGAGTCCCGTTCTGTCTTGGAGAGAGGTCCGAAGTGGCGGTTTGGTGAACGACAGTTGTGGATAAAACGCAAGACGTAGGCCATCACGTTGCAACAATTTCCTCCAGGAAGAGTACTGGATGAGGAGGTCCCACGTAGGCGGTGCTGTGGCCAAGGCAATGACAGGAGTGGAAATGCTTCAGCTCCCCTAGCTTCCTCCAGAGAGACCGAGTCCAGGCTGGAATCAGTATCTAGCCAGGCCGAGGGAGGGGAGACGTAACCAGTCGGGTCCATGCCACCAAAGGGGATGATCCACCAATTGAGAGGGAAGGATTCCACGGGAGGCGCAGTCAGCAGGATTGGAAGCACTGGGTATGTACCGCCAGCAATCCACAGCCACAAGCTCTTGGGTTTGCGCCACACGATTAGCCACATAGGTTTTGAGGCGATTAAGAAGGTGTTTTGATCCACGCGAGGGTCACAGTAGAGTCGCACCAGCAAACAATAGAACCAAACTTGCGGGTGGGAGCTAATTGAGTAACACAATATTTCACAAGTTGGGCCAGGAGATGAGCTGCGCATAGCTCCAGTCGGGGCAGCGTACACTCTTTTGAGAGGAGCGACGCGAGTTTTTAGCCATAACTTGGCTTACGTGCCACCGTGTCATTGGAGGTAGAGCGGATGTAGACTACAGCAGCATAGCCTAGTTCTGAGGCGTCAGAGAAACCGTGCAAGTCCCAGTGAGTAGCAGCAGAGTAGGGGATAGCACGAGGAATTGTAATAGTAGCAACGTGCTTTAAGTTCAAATAAAAAGGCGTGCCATTTTTGGTATAATTTCTGGAGGGAGCGGATCATCCCAATCTATGCCAGAAATTCCATACGAGTTGCATGATATTTTTTGCGAGCATTATACAAGGCGCCAAAAAACCACAGGGGTCATAGACTTGAGAAATGAGACTTAACACTTTACGCTTGGTGGGGGTTTTCACAAGAAAAATTAAAATTAAACGTAAAAGTGTCAGTCAGAGGGGTCCATTTTAGGCCCAAAATTGAGAAATGAGGGCTCCTGAGAGGTTTGTAGAAAAACTGGGATTTCCCGATGATCTTCAGGAAGGTGTTGCAGAAGTCTCGGGAGGAGTTCGAGACCCACTTCCGGAGCTCAAAGCCACCGAACCGAAGGAGTTTGATGAGTTGATCTTGAAGTTTCAGCGGCGAGTTCTTCAGTTCTCAGCTCCGCAGATCAGGTCGTCGACGTAGCTCTGGTGCTTGAGAATCTCAGCAGCATGGGGGTAGCGTGTGACCTTCGTCTTCTGCCAATTGATGTAAGCGTTTTGATGGCCAAGTAGGGTGAACAGTTCAGGGCCGTAGGTTAACTGTCGTGAGCTTGAACGTGGACATCAAGTCGGTGGGGTGATCACGCCATAAGATCAGTTGGAAATGTTGATCGTCAGGATGCACCTTGATATTTGGCGGTACATCTGTCTGATGTCACAAGAGAAACACTACTACGTTCTGAAGGCGGAAAGCGCAGAAGAATGTCACAAATATTATTTTGCAGTTTAGTTTAGGTCCGGTCAACAGAGTGTCGTTGAGAGAGAGTCCGGAACTGGTTTTGGCACTGGCGTCAAAAAACGACGCGTAGTTTGGTGGTGCTACTTTGTGGCTTTAAAAAACACCGTTGGTGTGTGCAGAAAAGTAGTGGGAGTGCTTAAGTCAAGGAGTTAGGGCAGCCCTGCATATGGCCTAGAGAGAGATATTCATGTATAAAATCAGAATATAAATTATAATACTCCACATTAGTGGGAGCGTGGAGCTTGCGCTCGACGTGAATAGAGTCTACTTTCAGCATGAACTTGGAATTTCCCAGATGAGTACTGGTGTTCTTGAAAGGGAGGCGGACCATATATCGACCCTCACGGTCCCTGGAGTGCGTGGTAGAAAAATATTCATCGCATTGAGTTTCCTCTGCAGACCTTTTACTGGGAGCAGGCAGTTCCTCTTGTGTCCAGAAACGCTGCAGAGAGGCGTGGAGGTCCACCTCAGCAGTCGAGAGAAGAGAGACAGCCATAGTAGAGACAGACTGCGTCAGTGGTGTGCAGGGAGCCGTCCCCAATCAGCACGAAACCAAAACAGGTGCCCAGGCCGTGAGGTAAATTGAGACCAAGAGAGTAGGTCTCGTGAGTAAGAATATGTGGAAATAGCGCTCCACCAATAAGCACGTCAATGCCACGAGGGAGGTGGAAGGTTGGATCAGCCAGTGTAATGTTTTTAACCTTATTCATGACCTCCTGAGATATTTGCACTCGTGGGAGGTCTACAGTGATTTGTGGCAATATGTGGAACGAGTGCGGGGCGGCAACTGGGTGGCCAGCAAGAGTTTCCACGCCAGAGTTAAAAATCCGCGTGTGTGAGCAGAGGTTTGAGAAAGGCCGGCGACATTAATAGTGGCCGGACGGCGCTGTGTACCCAACAGTTGGGAGGCTTTCTCGCTAATAAAATTTAGCATGCTTCCTGAATCAATTAAGGCACGAAAGACATAAGCTTGTCCGTTAGAGGCGGTGAGCTTGACAAGAGAAGTACCCAGAAGAACCGTGGTACTAGGGGCGAGGTCTTGATGCAGTGTGCCATGAGCGTGTAGTGTGGTGTGTTCGGCCGGGCTAGGAGGTGAGAGCGCTGTGGTCGCAGGCGAGGGGCGGACAGCAGGTGTAGGTGTTGCACTGCTCTGTGCAGGACGGCCGCCGTCACGGCCGTTCTCCACAACGGGACGAACGCGGTCCGATTGTACTAACACTGGACCGTGTTGGCCGATCAGTGAAGTGTAGCAAGGTATGATGACGACCACGACATGTTCGACACGTGAATTTAGACTGACATTCACTTAATCTGTGCGTCCCCAAACAAGAAGAACAGCGGTTGCTGCTGTTTAATAATCCCGTGCCGTTCTTGAGGTGTCTTTTGGCCGAAGCTGGGACAGCCATAAATTTTAATGACCGCTCTGATGGCAATAAAAAACATGATGGGCCTTGTTTATAGGCCGAGGAGGGTGGAGAGGAAGCCGCTAACAAGCTCACGTTTTTTAAGAGACGATTTGGGTTTATCAAATTTGGGTTTTGACCCAAAATAAGAACTTGACGCGTTCTTGGGGTCCACAATATTGTCATGTAGACTACTGTCCTCAATGTGGCTGCATTCCAGGTTTGAGAAACTCAATTATTTGTTCAACCGAGGGCAAAGTATGAAGCTCTTCCTTTTTTCGAAACTGTTCTAGGCGGGTGACCATCCGATTATCGATCTTGCGTAATAACAAGGCTGAGAGAAGTGGGTTGTTACTAGTGATGTTCATTGTTTTAACGCTTTAAGTGATTGCGTATGTTCGTGAAAAAGATTAAGGAAAGCACGGATATTCTTCACAGATGTGCTGGAGATGACAGGAAGGTCTAGTATTTGATTTAAATGTAGTGTGAGTAGACGCCTAATATTATGGTAGCGATCCTTCAGCAGCTGATAAGCGATTGCATAATTTTGCTCAGTTATATTTAGCGACTTTATCAGAGAGAGTGGTTCGCCTGAAAGCACGCTCAAGAGATATTGAAATTTCATTACATCGCTTAAGTGCGCATTGTTGTGTACGGCTTGTTCATAAACGTTGATGAACGTACAGAAGTCCAAGGCAGCTCCGTCAAAAGTTTTTTAATTCCAATTTCGGTAGCCGGACGTTGACTTGAGGAGAGGCAGGCGGAATAGTTTTGCTTTTATTAGCTTTAGCTTGTCTCTTGGGTCTCAATCATAAGCACGTTAGCAGAGGACGTAATCAACTAACTCGTCCACGCTCGCTAATGCGGAATAGTTAGGTGTATAGTCGGCATCTACTTTTAATTCCAACTCGTGGCACAAGTCTAATATCGCTGAAAATTCCTGTCTAAGTCTCTGAATAGATTTAGCTCTGACAAGCAACTGCTGAAGTATATTTGGATCGGAAGTCTTCTTAGTTAAATCATAGATACTTTGTATCTGAGAAAAAAGAGGTTGTTCTCGCTTTGCATTGGGCCACTTTAAGAGGACATCGCCATGTTGAGAGTGTTTGTTAGAAAATTAATCAATTTGAGTAAAACTTCAAAGGTGAAAATTAAACAAAAATATTGTCCTCTTGAACTGAGACAGTGATAAAAATAGAAACTAAATTATTTTCCTCTGAAGTATTTTCCCCAAGAAATAAGAAGTATCTAAACAATATATATACAATGAAATACACTTTAAAAAATATTGTTTAGTTTTTTGAGGTAAAAACTCAATAATAATGCAATAAGTAGAGTAGGGCTCGTATAGGCCTATAATATAGTTTTGTTTTGTTTTGAGAAAAATAAAATACACTGTTTATTATGGAAAAAAACGTAAACAAGACAAGTTGTTATTAAATAATAAACAAACAATTAAGGTTATTGTTGAGCTAAATTCAGCTATAATGTAGCAGAGGCTCTGGAAACATTATGAGCACATACTACATGTAAACTGTCAGTGGTAAAAAGTATGGTAGTGTTGTGACAGTAACCATAAACCATGCATACATATGCGTGAGCAATGTTCAAATAGAAAATTATAATAAACAATTGTGAGCAGTAAGTAGCTTTTTTTTCTTTTTAAGCTGTGACTAGAATATAGTGTTTGACAAAATAAACATTTAATTTTGCAATAAGGGTGCAAGTCCTGCTCAAGGTAAAGTGTCAATAACCAAGATTGTTTATATTTAACCTGCTTAGAATAATGCGTATTACAAATAGGGCTGATAACGAACAAGTATTGAGAAGCGGTAAACCATTAAAACACAGTAATCAGTTTCACCTGTGCTGTAACAGTGTCTGAAAGCTTGTTTGTCAACAAAACAATGCAGTCGACAGAGCACCACAGCTGATATGATCAGACGTCACAGCTGATATGATCACAGCTGATATGACTGGAGAGGGGGATTGGAAAATCGATATGCACGGACTTTGCAATCGTGAAAGAACCTGAAAAACCACACTTTGAAATATGCACTGTATATAGCTTATAAGAGTTGAGATTGCACTGATATTCACCAATGGACTAAAGTTCTTATTATCCGGCTCGCTAAGGACCATGAAAAGAATGGATTTTGGTTATATAACCGTGAAATAATATTTTAGAGGCTCGACTAAGAAGGACCACTTCACACTAGGCAGTGAAGACGCCGAACACACTGATTTTAACAAGAGTTCACTAGGTTACACATAATGAGTTTATGAACAGTGCATATTCAAATTAAAGTGTATAAAATAAACAGTTACCTTTATTTTCATGAGAGGTACCTAACCGTAGTCTGCTGTTGTTGAGGGCCAGGTTGTGATCAGTAAGTGTTGGAAATAGGCTGCTGTCTTGTAGGCAGGCGTGAAGACGGAAGATGTCCTTCACGGATTCACTCACGCACAATACGACCGCAAACGAATAGTTCATAACACTGTGGCCAGTCCTGTAGAGCACGGTAGACGCGGGTGTCCGGGTGCAGAGACGTTTCTGGTAGAGATTGCCAATCCAGAGCACTGACTTTAATGTTAATGTAAATGTACAACAAATAGAAATAAACTAATATTTAAATGAGAGAGTAACACATGGGGGAGAGAGTAAGTATGGTAAGCAGTGGGCTAGAGAGTACATAAGTGCCCCAGGCGGGATCGAGAGTATAATGAGCAAACGTGCCTACGCTTGCAAGGTAGTCAATTGATAAGTTCAACACGTTGTGATTGGTTGGTGAGTTTACAGTAAAACAGCTGATTCGGGAAACAATGGTTCATTGGTCTGTCACTGTACGTGAATATTTTAATCCAGTAAGGAATGGTATTGTAGGCACTAGGCCGCAGAAAGAGATATAGAATTAATGTAGTATATACAGTTTAGTAAATAAAGGCAAATATAGAGTATAAGTTGCACAAAAAATATATACATAATTATTATTCAATAAAAGTAGCCTTTTCATATTAGGCAATAAAAAACAAGTTATTTAATGCAATAAATACTTAACACTGACGATGGTTTGAAGCACCGAAACACGTGTCTGGAAACAAAATAATTTTAAAGAATGGTTATAGTTGACCATCTATTATTCTAAAGCAACTACTAATAAATTATTCGTTTATCGATCTGGTCTTGTAATTCCATTCTTTGTTTGAAGTTTATTTTTTGACGATTGTACAGGAAACAGTATTTTCCCGGACATTTGCGATCGATCACTGAAACAAAAAATCTGTAACACGTATATTTATAATATTTATATAACACGTTTGATTTTTGGTTTCACTGAACGATGGCAAATTTCCGGAAAAAATCTTGTAAATCCAATTCGAGAAAAGTTACAACTCACTATTTCGTGTAAACAGAGAGGGGAACTGTAAAATTTCTAGCAGCGGTGACACAATATACGAGTCTTTTGTATAGGTGTGAAATAAATGGCAAGACGACCAAGTTCTGTTTACAACCCGGCAGTCGGCACGTCAGCTCCAGGAACACAGCCACAATGGTGTGTCACTGATTCACAGGCTGCTACAGTGGCCCTGGCTCGCGCTGCCGAGTTTATCGTCAGCTATATATAGCTTCGCGTCACCCACAATACAGTTTATGAGCGTTATCTTTAAATTGAGTACATTTGTTTCCCTTTATGCTTATTTCTTTTCCCCTGCCACAAAATATTTGTTCTTTCCCATAAAACATCACAACGTGAATCATCCCCAGTGCGAGGATAACATCGGAGCTCTCAGAACAAAACCTGGTCACAACCCCCTGGCGACTTTTTTTCTCTCTCTTTTAAGCCTCAGCTTAGCTATGTCGGCTTCGATGTACACTGGTTTATTTTTCAACGTACACACACTGTTTCGTGTCTATACATGATTGGCCCTCCCCGGGATTTGAACCCGAGATCTCTCAGTTAGAGAGCCGAGACTATAACCATTAGTCTACGGAGGAGGACATAAATAAACTTACCGATTGCGTATTGATGATTTAATTATTTTTAAGTCAATTATTCTGGAACTGCCCCTTGTACTTAAGAGTATTACTCGAACTTTATACAATTAGAGATGTAGCCTCTCCAAACGTGTTTGATATAAATATAAAATAATCAACCTTTTAACACTTTTTTGATAGATTTTATTTTCTTCAATGTACATTTCGAGTTCAACGAATTCATCAGCAGGTACTTTTAGGTTAAGGTAAATGAAGTAAATAAATAATTGAAACTATATTGTCATATTGTATTTAACTGCCTTGGTGGCTAAATTTTTTTATTTGATTTGATATGTGATCCATCTATATCGTTTAAAAGTCTATCGAATAATACGTTTTTGTTCGAAAACCTTTGTCATTTAAAAAATTACGATTAATTTTGGAATTTTTGTAAAGTTGACAATAGGTGACTTTTTTGTATGTGTGTAAACTTTCAAGTTGTTTTCGATCTTTATGTAATTCAAAATATGCTGACCATTTAAATAACATCAGCCATACATACATACATATAACTTATTTGTTTTACCAGTCGGTTTTATATAAGTTGCATTTTTTCATGCTGAAAGCGTTGTATGGTATTAACTTAAAGCGGACTATTCAAACTCACTTTCTTTTCCACATTTTATATCTTAAATTATATTTGGAGTAAGTTACAGAAACGAAGATGTGTCCTAATTTCCATGATTTATCTCAATGATATCTGAAGTAAATTTACCTTTCATATAGGGACAGTCTGCGATGTTACTTATTCTCTAAAAATCACATTCCCTGCTAAGAAAGACTTATCGGAAAGTACATGTTATTGGCTGAGCGAAAGCGAAGAGTGCACTGTCTATGAACTTGAAATTTGGCATGATGCTCCATTTTTATACAGCCAACACTGAGTTCGATGACAGTGCATTTCAATTATAGAATTTAAATGAAGGTTAACGAACATGTTTAGATTGGTCTTATAATTAAAATTATAGCAACGATAAAATTTGGAAAAATGTTTTTACTTATTTGTCCGCTGGATAGATCTCAAGAACGAACTTACCTAAAGACTTAAAATTTCGCACCTAACCTCAGCGAAGCTGTTACGTCATCAATGGTGAGGCCTAACCCTACTTTGTCTAAAGAGAAGTCCATGATTAGTAAATTGAAAATGTATTAATGTATAATCTTTGATGTTTACATTATTCCTTCTGACATGGTCGGTGTAATTTTTAACAATAACATCGACTAAAATGTAAAATAAATTTTTCTGTGATTTACGATAACATCGTATGTACCAAGTTAGACACTGCCAAATCAGAGATGCAAGGAAGCGGCATCGGCTTGGCGCCGCGACGCCTTGTTGATGCTGACTCGAGCGCTCAGTCAGCTAGTTACTAATTGATATCCGGATAACGAGAGTTTTCAGTCAACTTCCAAATCTCTCATCCACTTTAATTGTCTTATTCCCTTTGGTGCAAAGGAGGCTAATCTGACGTCAATGTTGAAATTCAGTGAATCCAACAAAAATTATATCATTTTCGTATATTGTACGAATTTATGGGAATGTTTAAGAAAATAGTGTTGTTAATTTTATAAGAACTATGATAAACATAAAAGGAAACAATTACTTAGTACATTCCCTCTGGCACTTTTTATAGCCTCTAGAAACAGTTACTTATCTATTTATTTCTTATATAAACTGATACAACAGAATATTGAGAACTGAACGTAACGTAATGAAATAGTTATCTCAAAGAGGAAAACATAGGGAGATGTACTAGTCATTTCGCCTTTTAACCCAAAATCAGTACAATTCATCTTTGGACCAAGAAATACTTTTATGCCTAGTTTCAAGCCTGTACTAGGACCTTTCTATGAAAAGATACCGCAAAGACGAATAAATAGGGTGATTTACTAGCCCTTTCGCCTTTTAACCCAAATCGATCGAGTTCTTCTTTGGACCAAGAGACACTTTTGTACCAAGTTTCAAACCTTTCAATTGCACAGACGGAAAATGGTCAATTTTTAAGATTGGCTTGACGAGCCCTTATTGGTTATTAAATGTGTGTTATTTGATGATATAATACTTGCTATATTTTAACCTGATTTACATTGTATACTTGCTAGTTTTGGTTTGTGTGGTTGCTTCGGCCAATGTTTCCTTTGCTAGCTTCTATTAATTAGCCCTAATGAATTTTGAAACAAACCACTCAAAATTGTCCTACTATTATACTCTGTAAATATCCAAAATCTATAACAGTTAAACCCTTGTTTTAGATTGTACTTATCATAACCAAATGGATCTTCTCCTTCCTTTGTTAAAAACCTCTTCATTGGTTTGAATATTAAAATTTAAAAATGGTACATTTTTATTAAAATTATGAAAAATTGCACTCATTTTCTAGAAGCAATATGCACATTTTACTGTTTTCTTCACATTTTTAGAAAATAATGAGAATATTTAACCCATACACACTCCACGATAACTATTTCCTAACTATAAATTACCAAGTAGATTACGATAGGTAACTGGTATTAATATACATCCAAAGAAATTCTTAGTCCATTCACTCAGTCACTGCTTATTGCCACTAGTACAAGATTGATTTACTTGTTTCTTCAAGCAAATTGAGAAAAGTAGTCGATGTTGAATCATTTCCTACAATAAATCTCAAGGTTATCTAGGTTCAAACCGCCAACCCATCTTTAAATATTGTTTCATAATTATTAACAGTTGATTTTTTTTATAAAATGTGTCGTATTTAAAATTGTTAGTTTCCCTCACTCCCCATTTTGTGAAGGTAAAAGGTCATTTTTAAGTCCACCTAAAACTTCCGATTTATAAATGATATTTCAAAAGAAGATATGAACATTCTTGACTATTAAAATTTCAAGGGTTTTGTGGGCCTTGTGGAACGCAGAGTAAAATATCAATTTTTTCTTACTTTGTATTTTAGAGAGTTTCTGTCTAGCACTGTATTACTAGTAGCCTGACGACGAGTATATTCCAGAAGAGTGCAACTGATATTTACCGTCTGAGCGGTGAATCACGACAGCAACACTTAGCAAATTGAGCGCCGCGCCGCGAGCCCAAACTCTACATCACTCGGTAACTTAATTAGTAAACACATAGCGAGAAGTGTTACTGTTTGGGATGGTTTGGACCAACATCGCTATGATTAATACCAATGTATGACACACATAATCGAAACTCTACAGCACACAAAAGCTATAGAGACTGAAAGTCATAAGTTTTAAACAAACATTCGGTCTCTAAGTTTTTTTTTCTTATTTAAGCTTCAGCGTCTTAGCTATGCCGGCTTCGATGTTCACTGGTTTTTATTTTCAAAGTACATTATTGGACCTCCCTCCCCGAGATTTGAACCCGTGAATCTCTCGGTTAGAGAGCCGAGACTATAACCATTAGTCTACGGAGAAGGACAAATCTCTAAGTTATTAACTGGCGTTGATTATAATCAACATTTATTTAGTCTTTGCCAGTCAATTTGATTGATGAAGGTAAGAAAAAAACTGATAAAACACTTTTATTTCAAATGTTTTAACCCTTTAGGTACCTCTTATTTCAACTTCAACGGAAAATAGAGCGGACGAAGATTGCTTTTTTTTTTTTTTTTTTTTTTTTTTTTTTTTTTTTTTTTTTTTTTTTTTTTGGAATTCTTCCATCGATTTTGAGAAAAAAATAGCTGTGTCCTTATTCGATACAAATTGGCTCTCGATTCCTGAACTATACGATTCCAAATCTTCTGAAAGATCCTATTTTGAGCTTTTCACAATCTATCAGCACTAAGCAATATTTCGAAACCTTAACCTCTCTAGGGACAATAACCGTCTCGATAAAAACAATACATTTCCACCTCGAATAAAACAGAATATCTGGTCGTGAAAGAACCGAAAACAAGGATGAAGAAGGGGCGAGACCTCGGAAAATAAAGAAGGTCACGACTTACATCCTCCACTTGCCCGACCTCCCCCGGGCACGAACGTGGCTGCACTGATAATGTGGGGGAGTGTTGTATATCTCCTTGTGTGATCATCTCTCCAACTCGTTATCGTTATCACTCCCAAATTGAGACTCAGCTGTTGTCTTGATAGAAAACAGGATAGAAAATAGTTGCTTCATTCTTCATCCACAATTTAGTATGTATTTACAATGTACTTTACTGACAAACATAACAACTTTAGGTATTGAATCTCAAAAGTGACTAAAATTGTTGTTGTTATGTTCAAAAGGTATACAATTTGCAGTTTATCATAAATTATTTATGACTTTTTAAGAGACGTACCACTTTGATGATATGGAACTATTATAGAAAAATAAAACTTTCTGGTGGCATTATTTTATACATGGAGAAAATTATAAGTTTTAAAACTTTTTCATGGACTCTAAAACTCAAACCGTATTAAAATAAAATACATTTTAATCTAGTAAATTACAGGAATTTTCTCAGATCCCCCTTAGTTACGTGATCGTTAAAAGCTATGACAGTGAATACATGCGTGATATATGTTAGAAGAGTGAGAATAAGGGACACCAATACATCCTGTCTCATAATAATATAACTGATTTAAATATTTTAACAGTAGGCTTAGTTTTATTGAAAATTTATTACCTCATTCTCCAACTGAGACTATTTGGTAATTTTTTTAAGAATAACGGGATTTCGGATATCTGCCATCATTATATGTTATAAAAAGTATAACACAAAGTTTCGAGGATTGGAATGTATCCTCTTCGTCAGGTGAGGGAGTTTCAAATGCATTGAAAAACACAAAGAAGTAAAGAAGGGAAAGAAAAGAGTTCAAATATAACCAAAATCTGCTTGGAGTCCAGTCCAAGAGTTGTCACTGCACAGGATGCAAGTCCCGAGCACAAATCACAAGTACGAGGATCACAATCACACATCACACTAGCACAGGCTACAGTGGGATACTAACCTATTTGCTAATGTTCTCAAGGAATAGCTTATTGGGCAAATCAAATTTCCAGATGGAGATTCTAGATGGAATGCTAGAATTATATTTCCGAATCATCAATGTTTAAAAGAATTTCCTGATGCACAGCTAAGATGTCTGGTTACATAATTATTGAAAACGTAATTTACGGTGCAGCGAAATGAATTGGGGAATAACTCAATTAATGAAATTAGGATGCTTGGATTTTTAGTAAGGAGAGATTCAACATACCTCCGGTAGGAGTATATTAGTTTTTTCTGGAGCAACTGCAATACAACCTTCTGAATCTGGTGCAAAGAGCAGGAATTGCTCTTAACAGATCGTTCCTATGATGACAAACTATGACCACAGGTATTTTGAGGATATCTCGTCGTCCAATCAGATGCTTCAGGGACCAGATCTGGAGAAATCCTCACGTTTCCAGGCTTGATGGAGTTACAAAGGATAGAGTAAGGATATGTACATATTAAACATCATAAGGTTTTTACGAACTGTCATAAACCACCCACTTGGAAAAATATGTGGCGTACCGCTTGGGCTCGTGAGCTGAGCAACTTTGAAGTTCAGGAGCTGTCACCACGAACGATGAGCATCGGAGGAAATTGGCGGCAGAGGAACCTGAGTTCCCAATAATGTGGAAGTTCTAAACCCTTAAGTTATGACAAATTACAGCTAAATATCATAATATATCCGTCACTAAAGCATCAAAAACTGTAATACTTTTACTGGAAATGGCAGTTTACAAGTGTAAATAACAGCAACAGTGTACCGTATACTAAAGTATTTGAAGTGTTATATCACCAGTTCAGTGGCATTCAAAAAGTATCATGTGTGTTGTGACGAACACTAGTTTAAATATACGGTTTTTAATCACAATTTTAAATACAGAAGATTTCTTTGTTTAAAGTTTGCTTTTGAAGATGGAAGGATTGTGAAGGAAACAGGATTTTCCGGACATTTGCCGTCGTTCAGTGATAAAGAAAATCTATAACACTACGTTTCTAGATCTGCAATTTGATCTCTTCTTCAGGTAAATAACTAACCTAGGACATAATTAAAAACTAGGTTAAATAAACAAATCACATCAGAGCGTTGTGACACGCGTTAAGGTTGGGACACACATAACCGCACCGTGCCCGACACGTGAGTCGGCCGATTGTCGGTGCGGGCTCGGCTCGGTTACCGTGAGGCCACACATGTCCGTATGCAGTCCGAGCGCAACAATCTCACTGTTTGTTACTAGAACATGTTTCTTTTGAATTCGAAGTGACAGATACTTAAAAAAATATTCGAAAAGATTAACTATTGCTTGAGAAAATTGTTAATATCATTGTTGTTATTTTTTTATTAATCGCTGTGGTGAATGAAACATTATAATGCTACAGTAAAGCTTTGTACAATCAGCTAGTATGTAAAAATTTGTAAATATCATTATCTTGGTTATATTTTTTATCCCTATAATTATTTTCATTGTGTTTCATTGCAATGAATTTCGGTCAAATACACTATAAACAGTATATTTAGTGTTTTTTGTCAAGAGCTATAGTGTGATGCCAGAGAGTTTGCCATGTTGCAAGCCCTTGTATAATAATTTGTAAAACATAGTAAATATTTGTAAAATATATGCTGGGAGAACTTACAAAAAACATATTTTACAAAATGTTTTTCTTTTATAGCTCCGAGGACAAATAATTTATTGCCAGAATTAGTCAAAAAAATAGTAGAAACATAAATATATTTTCTAAAAAAATTAGAGTATGGTTGATCGGTCAAAATGATATTGAGTACTTGTTTAAGATAATACATTAGTGTATGGTTAGTCTTGTCTGCTAAGTTATAATAATATTTAAATAGACACGTTAGAGCATTATAAAATAATTATTTATAATATAATATTTAATGTTACATGTGTAAAGTCTAATATTTGAATTGTAAATCATGCATACATCCTTTTTGTTTAATACAGCACACTAGTTATACTAAATTTAAACTTTGAAACGTAAGAGTACATTATTTACTACATAAACTACAATAACTCATTTTTTTCATTTCATTCTTGCTCGATTCCGCTATTTTTATTTTTTACCCTTTTTGTATATAGTATCCCCAACACAGGCACAGCCTCTTATGGGGTACCTAAATTTCCCTTATTTTGTAAATCTATTGGCCTAATTATTAGTTTAAAAAAAAAGAAAGAAAAATCTAAAAGGATGTAACCTACTTTTTACATTTTATTACTCTAAGTACATAAATTTTGAAATAAAAGTAAGTAGAACACATTTTTTTTATTTGTTATTTACTGATATTGTAAATACGTTATGTCATAGTATTATTTATTTGTATGGCAATAATATTTATTTGTAATATTCAGTTTGTTATTATGTGGAAATAAATGATTTATTATTATGATTTTATTTTTAACATGGGTTTTTCTTGCTTTGAAAATCTTATTGTAAATAAAATATTTTTATTTTTACTTTATTGAAGTGAAAAAAATAAAAATGTCATAGAAACATTCTAAATACGACGACCCTTACAAAATACCGGAATAAATGTATCAAGTAACTTCAATACATCAAAAGAAAAAATAGATTTTCGCGCAAAATAATTACATGCTTGTTATTTTTTAATTAATGAAAAATGTTTACCGTATAGATTTTTCATAATTCAAATCTAGTTTTTTAAAAATCACTTAAGGTACAACATGGTTTTCAAATTTGTTGTAATAAGAAAATATGCACAATAAGAAAATATGACTAGTTTTACTCTAAGGTAAGAAAAATGTAATACTTTTAATAATAAATACGATTTTGTACGCGAACACAGGATGTAGAGTTAGTAGGCTATACTAAATAATTCACTAAAATAGAACGTGTAGACTACTTAAATAGTTTTAAAAAGAAGAACGCAACAGGTAAACAACATATGATGCCGCTCGTAGACCGCACCGTGCACCGTGCCCGTCAAAATTCAAACTAAACATATCGGTGACGGTGCGGGCACGGTGCGGCCACGACGGTCTGGTGTCGGGTGCGGACATGTGTGTGGACTTGCAGGTTGAAAACTGCGCTGCAATTCTTTCACCGTATGACGGCCAGCATACGGCCGACTGACGTGTCGGGCGCGGTGCGGGTTTATGTGTGTCCCAACCTTAAGTCAGGAATCGCAACCACCATTTTGTGTGTCAAATTAACTAACTCTAAAATATACACTTAATAAAAAACTATACGAAACACCAATCATTAAAACTGAACTACAGAATACAGGTCACAATAGGTCTGCATTCGTCTACCAACCACCTACGACTGACCAGAGGCCAATAGTAAATGGCAATCGTCACGGCAGAAACAAGATGGCGGAAATAAAAAGGAAGGGGGACAGGAATGAACCTTTATTATTATTATCATTTGTTCATGCTAGATGAACTTCTTAAAACCATACCGTGACTCCGCATTGTTTATTAAAAATATTTGATCCGTTTGATACTTTTGGTTTTCTTTCTAGTTCATTTTTTAGAATTGGCGACAAAGCGTTTAATTCAAAAGTGTAAATAACAGCAACAGTGTTCCGTATACTAAAGTAATTTAAATTTCTATTTCTCCAATACAGTGATATTTAGAAAGTGTTATGTGTGCTGTGACGAAAAGTGTACTACCAACACTCGTTTTAAAATAAAGTTTTTAATCACGATTTTAAATATAGAAAATTCATTATTTTGATTGTTTTTGTAAGTTGCTATACGTCACACTCTGATTTCCCCAAAGGTCGTATCCGGGTGACTGTTGGCGGTAGAGCTCAGCAAACAAGAGACAAGCCAATACTTCCACACGACAGATCGCACAAAACTCCATATTGCAGCACTCACCAGACAAAGCCCCTTATCACGCAAGTTTTCTGGGGCTTTCATCTTGCCAGAATAAAGCTCTCCTCGTATATTACAGTCGGCTTGGACCCAAGTCTACTATTTCAGGCTTCACCAACAATGGAGAATTCGATTTACCGTCGCTTATGGTATCATTTGTTGCCTTCAATGTTCAGACACCTGATGGAGGCCAAGGTTCAACCTGATGCTCAGGTATTTTGGGTGTATAACGGATTGTAACTGGTTATAATTGTAGAGCACTGAACGCCCTGTATCACAACTGAAGTTTCCTTTAAAATGCTTTATTTGGGTTGTAGGAGAAGTGTGTCATTAATTACAACATAAGGAGAAGCTATTTTTAATATTTAAATCCTTAAAAAATTTTACATCTGTCTTTAAGTATATTTATTTATTTATTTATTTATTTCATTTACGGCAATACACCATTTTACAAAATATCAATAATTAGCTCAGAAGAGGACTAGTAACTTAGAAGCGGCGTGCAACAATAATATATACGATAATAAATTAATAACAGTACATAACAATATAAATAACTAGGACAATAACAATGGACATAAACTATATAATACATTGTAACAATAACATAAATAATAAAATATAGATAACAGATAGATAACAGTAACGATAGCAAATATATAACATCGCAGCACTATGTGGACCTTTACAGGCACCATCAATAAGTTGCTATCACAGCTAATATTCGTGCATAAAGCACGATGTGGCCCTTTAAAGGCACCACCCAGGAACTCATCACCTAGAAACACACTGTCGATTTTCAGGCTCCAGTTGGTGAAGTTATAGCTGCCAGTACGTTTCTCCTGAAGTGACGAAAAGACGGGTCAAAGAAGTCCACGTCAGAACACATACTGTTGCCCGTTCTCATCAGCCTCGGGATCGTACCGTGGTAAAGGTAGTTGGTATGATGGTGACGTCTGGTGAACAGTTGGGAGCTCCGTGCTTGACTACGAGGTATATGAAGGTCTATTGCCTGAAGAATGGCTGGACATTCGATCATCCCATTCAAGGTCTTAAAAAGGAAAACCATGTCCATTAAGGTTCTGCGAACTGACAGCGGTGGAAGGTGAAGAAAATTAGACATTGTCTCCAAATCGACATCGAGATACTGGTAACCGAGCTTCACACCAACAGTTCTGAACACACGCTTTTGAACAGATTCAAGCATTGAGATGTGTCCAACCTGGTAGGGGGACCAGACCACAGGAGAAAATTCGAGGACCGGACGGACCAGAACAGCATACAGGGTCCCGACCACAGTAGCAGAGAAACCACGACGACAGGTGCGGCATATAAGCCCTAAGATTGAGACTGCTTTACTGACGATGCTGCGAATGTGCTCATCAAAGTCCAGCGTTGATGTAAGGAGAACTCCAAGGTCACGGGTTCTCGTAACTCTCTGAAGGGCGACACCATAGAGCGTATAATTGAACTGCAGGATCTCATGAGCTCTGGTGTACGACATAGTGTTGCATTTTTCAGTGTTTAAGTCCATACCACTTGCTTGACACCAGTCTTGAATTCGTTGTAGATCCCTTTGAAGTTCCTGCTGATGTTGGATACTTGATATCTCAGCAAAAGATCTTAACATCATCAGCGAACAGGAGATATTGGCTCGATAAAGTAGTACCAATGTCATTGATAAACATGGAAAATAAAAAGGGTCCCAGATGTGATCCCTGGGGAACACCAGATAAAGCATTAACTTGTCTGGAGAGCGCTCCTGCATACTTGGACCTGAAGAGTACGCCCGTCAAGGTAGCTTCGAAACCATGCGTGTAAGGTTCCAGTTACACCAAAAGCCTTAAGTGTTTCAGCAAATGGGAATGTACAACTCTGTCGAAGGCTTTGCTGAAGTCCAGATAAACACAATCCACCTGTTTTCCTCTCGAAAAATGCAGGAAGAACAACACTAGTAAACTCCACTAAGCATATATTGATACAAAACACATCTGTCTCCATAAAATAAATTAAAACATACAGCTCATTAACTTAATGCACAAATGAATATAACTATTGAAAACACTTGCCATTGTTCCAACTTTAACCTGAGCCTTGTTATGTCATTTTCTTCTATTTGCTGATAGTCCTGGGGATTAAACAGATAATTTCAGTCTCCGTTTCTACGGTATAACATTAGTAAATATTATAAAATTCTCTTCACAAAATGTCTATGTGAAAATATACGGTATATGTTGATGTAAAAAATGTAAATTGCAATTATGTAACTGTATTACCTATCACTACTGTCAATGAGCTTACGTGATATTTAAAATTATTTGTTTCCTAAATGTAATCTCATAATTTACCTTAATAAAACGCCTTGATTTTCGAAAGATTTAATAGTCGGGTGTCATTGGTTAGAGTCACGAGGCGGATTGCTAAGATCTGAGGTTGAATGAGAAATTCGTTAAAACGTTTTAAAATTTTAACACTATATAAAAATATGTGTATACTTAAAATTATAGCACTAAATAAACACATATGCATATTAAAAAGTGTAACACTATATAAACCAGGACGCATATTTAAAATGTTAATACTTAAAACATATGTTTATAATTAACATTTTAGCAATATATGAATATTTATAATTTTAACAGCATATAAACGTATTTGCGTATTTAAAATTTGTACACTTCATAAACATAAACTGGATATATTTCAAATTTCGGATATCAAAGACATCAAATTTGAACATTTTTTTCGCGTAGGGGAATTGTCCGAAGTGTGCGAGCATATGTTTTTGTATTTTAAAAGTGTTAGGTAATAACGGGAACAATCCACTATTAAACGTACTATAGGATAACACGTTAGTGTTTGGTATCATTGTATAACAGCGAGGAGACGGACAGGGGCTATTGTATAGGACCCCTGAGCATTACAACTGCAATGTTACTAACACAATTTAAAGTTAATGTATGGTCCTATAAAGAAAGATAACTAGTATGTTGCCACGATCAAGAAAATCTGTTATAAATGTATGTCTATAGCCATTGTACACGCACAACACACATGTACTTTATTAAAAAAGTGGTCTATCACTCAAGCTTTAAGTTCAGCCAGAAATGTATTTTAAAGACAAATATACATAATAAATTAGCGCCTTCAAATAGTTTTTTGGCAATTTAATATACGTAACTGTCTTGTAGTTGCAGCAGTTTATAATGTGCAGGCGCTTTTAAAACCTTTATATTTTGCAGCGCTGCCTTGTGGTAAGTTAACAATGGGCATAGCATATAAACCTTCCCCGTGTAAAAATACATAAACATACAGATTTTCCTTACGAACGGTCGAATAGTTTCTGAGCCTATAAAGGACATACAGACAAACATTCATTTATATATATATATATATATATATATATATATATATATATATATATATATATATATATATAATTTCAATAAACATTGAATCGCATAATATATATAGATGAAATCATATTCCTGTCCAGACCGTGTTCAACCCCTGTAAACATTCTAGATGTTCAGATATTTGTGAGGGTTTCGCAGTGTTTGTCTCAACAAATATCTGCACCGACTTCAATATCTTGCTGAAGTTCAAAGGAAATCTTAGTGATTCTATAAACTGAACTGTCCGAAGGGAAATATTTAATAAACAAAGAGCCCTTAGGCTAATTGGCGGGGAGAGAAAATCTGAAGATTAACAACCTTGTTAACATCCCATCAAAGGGCAGCTGTCAGCGAGGTCGCCCTTTCTGGATAATGTTTTTTCTTTCCTTGAAACAATGTTCTCGTACTTTGTCTGCTTTACGCTCAAGGAAAAGTTATTTGCTCCCATAATTTTACTGATTTAAGAGAAGAATTTCAACCAGCTGTAGAGTTCATCCAACTTTGTTGTTTGTTTTTCGCTCTAAACAAAATTTTCACATAAATTTCCTTAAGTTATTCCCAGAAGCATATACTTGTATGTTAGATTATTTCAAATTGCTTAATTTAGGTGATTTTTAATTAGGAATATATTACACTACTAACTTTTAATGAAATTGTGTTATATATGTATTGTACAGTATGCTTTATTCATACTTACTATACACTAATAAATATTTGTTGAAATTTTGTACATTTGAGTTATTATTATCATGATTTAATCACGATTTTAAATATAGAAGATTTTTTGTTTGAATTGTTATACACATTATCATTATTATAATACTCAGTTTTTAAATATTCTCTTTTAAATCTCTAAAATTCACATTCTTTTACAGAACAATTTTTATATTCCATTATAATATATATAATATAACCAATTTCTTGGCCTAGGCAATATATTTTGAGTGAAATTTTACAAATAATTTTTTAATTTTAACAAATCCTTTATAATAGTCACAAAATTTAGCTTATGTATTATGCTAGCTTTAAATTTGTTTCGTTAAAAACTTAAATATATTTTTTTTACTGGAAAATATGAACCCATTAAGAAGGATTATGCCAATATAACTTAAATTTTCTTTGGCGCACTGGTTTTAAAAAACCTTTAATCAATAAAACTTTGTACCTACAATTGAGAGTGGTTTTACAAATGTTTTATTTCAGGAAAACTTGATAAAATTTATTAAATTAAGTTCATTAAAGTTATAGTCTATAAAACTTATCTTTTCTTGCACTCTACTTAATATTTTGCACTGAACTTCTCCTCCTATTTTATATTAAATACTACTAAGTACTATTACGATTACTACTAATTTTAAAAATTTCATTTTTTGAATTATATGCTATTATCAGTAAATTATTATCAAAAACCATTGCGTACATTTATGATTTATTTCCAATAAGGTATGCCTATTAAGTACATTTTCTGTTTCAGCGAAACCTAAATATTATATAGCAGTAAACCATCTGAGTAGCAACTATACAGAACCAATGCTAGTCTATACAATCACCGTAATTACGGTGATAATCTTAACCTTATTTTCTTCTTTGATATACATCCTTCCATTTGTGTGTGATGAAAAATACATATTTCTGGAGTTATATCGTTGAGACAAACAAAATATACAAATTTATAAATTAAAGGCATGATAACTTGCCCACCATTGCTCTCAATCTTTTGGACAGCCTCTAATAATGTTTAATTTTACATCACTTTCCAATATTTTTTTACATTTAAGAAGGTTTATTTTGAACATCAACGTGATCACTGTGAGTATTTTAAATTATTTTGTATTACACAGCACACAGTCTACACAAAAAAGACAAGAAAGCAATAAATAAAATTAGATTCGCGAGCGATCAAGAGGTGTATTATCGTGTTCAACCACAATTGGAGAGAAACTTTCAAAGCGGTTATACTTTTTCCATTTCCTGCAATAACAAAGTGGGGATGACTTTCTTTGTCTCTTTGGCATATAAGTCGAGTGTTGCCATTCCTTTCATCCGCAATCCAGCAAGAAAACAAAGAATACGAGTTCATTTTAAATTCAAAAGAGTGCTTTTAGAATGCGCGTTTCACACGAATTTTTTAAATTTCTGTTTTATCGATTGAAAGATTTACATCAGGCCTATTCAAGTCTTAAATAATTGTTTTTTCAACAGCATTGTTCCTAAGAAAACTCTTCTGCTTGGTGAAATTGTTACGAAACCATAAAGAAAACTACCCTTCTTCAGTTTATACTTTTATATTTTACAAAAATATAAGTTTTATACAATAATAAAAATAAATTTATATTTATATGTATGTATATATTTGTTTTGCACATTATTTTTACACTTAAAATATAAGTAATGCATATAGGCTATACAACACCACTGACTGTCAAAAAAGCGAGAAAAAAGATAGAGAGAACATACAATCTTTATTATTTAATAATACATATTTTTTAACTTATTGTAAACTTTTAAATTTTCAAACGAACGTACGCCTTGAGAACAGAAATTTCAGGTTAGCAGAAGCAACTAGTAAGCAAGTGAAACCGAGTCATTGTTATTTGATTAAAAAGTAAGTTTATTATCTGATATTTTATATTTCGTTGAAACAACTTAAATTTTATATAATTTCTGCAATAAAATGTTGTGAATTATTGCTTTATTAAGTAATAATAATTAACTTTATTTTTTCATTGTTTAAGTTTATCTTAAAGAACATGACCAGTTATAGTTATGCGCTAGAAGCATTAGAGGCCAAGCCGACGAATCATGCTATGATTAGTTATATTTGAATTCAAACTTATCAAAGGATTTTCAATACCATTACCATTTTCAATATAATCATCTTTAAATCGGCTATTAGTCGTTTTTTCTACAGTTAATTCATTATTTTGATTTAATTGAAGCATGCCATAAAATGTTTATTGTCTGCCAACAGCAAAGACTTTGAAACAAGGAAAAGTTGTTTAAAGGATACAACATTGTCCTTATTGACCAGTTTATTAGTAGCTGGACATTTCAATATTTAATAAATTCAATAATTAGAAAATGTCACTATTTAGCACTTTAAATTTCGACTAAAACATACTAAGTGATTAATTTAGTACCAAAATATATCCTCGTCTCTTTACATAATAGATGGAACTTACGCTGTATCACGTGTTTTTATTTATTCCTTAAACAACTTGACTTTGAGTCATAAATGGTAAAAAAGTTGTATGAAGTTAAATTGTGCCCTAAGTAAACTTAAAATGGACAAGTAATCCAAGAACTTGAAAGCCACATATCCACGTGAGCTCAAAAAAAGAGAGCAAATAAAAGAAAGAAGATTTTATACATATCTCAGATTCTTTCTATTTGAAAAAGTCGTTGTTGATTAATACAATCATTGAAATATATAGAGCAATTGGACTTATATTAAAAGCAACTTATATTAAAACTTAAAATTAAAAAAATAAACTGCTCCGTCCTCAGTCTTAAAATAAAAAAACATAAACCAGATTGGATGCTCAGGACAAGTAAATTACAAGCTAATGAAGAGCCAGCTAAATGTTCACACACGGATATGTACAACTACACCCGACAATTTCGGAGCAACCGCGTCCTTGCCACAGGACAAGTACAGTCCATGCCAGTAACGAGCCAGCTAGATGTTCACACACGGATATGTACTTGTACAATACTGGCCGACATTGTCAGTGCAACCACGTCCTCGCCCCAGGACAAATACAGTCCACGCCAGTAACGAGCCAGCTAGATATTCACACACGGATATGTACAACACTAGCCGACATTGTCAGTGCAACCACGTCCTCACAGGACAAGTACAGTCCACGCCAGTAACGAGCCAGCTAGATATTCACACACGGATATGTACAACACTAGCTGGCATTGTCAGTGCAACCACGTCTTCACCACAGAACAAGTACAGTTCACGCCAGTAACGAGCCAGCTAGATATTCACACACGGATATGTACAACACTAGCCGACATTGTCAGTGCAATTACGTCCTCGCCACAGGGCAAGTTCAGTCCACGGCGATAAACGAGCCAGCTAGATAGTCACACACGGATATGTACAACACTAGCCGACATTGTCAGTGCAATTACGTCCTCGCCACAGGGCAAGGTCAGTCCACGCCAGTAACGAGCCAGCTAGATATTCACACACGGATATGTACAACACTAGCCGACATTGTCAGTGCAAACCCACGTCCTCACAGGACAAGTACAGTCCACGCCAGTAACGAGCCAGCTAGATATTCACACACGGATATGTACAACACTAGCCGACATTGTCAGTGCAACCCACGTCCTCAACAGGACAAGTACAGTCCACGCCAGTAACGAGCCAGCTAGATGTTCACACACACGATATGTACTTGTACAATACTGGCCGACATTGTCAGTTTGCAACCACTCCTCGCCACAGGGCAAGTTCAGTCCACGCCGATAACGAGCCAGCTAGATGTTTCACACACGGATATGTACAACACTAGCCGACATTGTCAGTACAACCACGTCCTCTCGCCCCAGGACAAATACAGTCCACTCCAGTAACGAGCCAGCTAGATATTCACACACGGATATGTACAACACTAGCCGACATTGTCAGTGTAACCACGTCCTCACCACAGAACAAGTACAGTCCACGCCAGTAACGAGCCAGCTAGATATTCACACACGGATATGTACAACACTAGCCGACATTGTCAGTGCAACCCACGTCCTCACAGGACAAGTACAGTCCACGCCAGTAACGAGCCAGCTAGATATTCACACACGGATATGTACAACACTAGCCGACATTGTCAGTGCAACCCACGTCCTCACAGGACAAGTACAGTCCACGCCAGTAAACGAGCCAGCTAGATATTCACACACGGATATGTACAACACTAGCCGGCATTGTCAGTGTAACCACGTCCTCACCACAGAACAAGTACAGTCCACGCCAGTAACGAGCCAGCTAGATATTCACACACGGATATGTACAACACTAGCCGACATTGTCAGTGCAACCCACGTCCTCACAGGACAAGTACAGTCCACGCCAGTAACGAGCCAGCTAGATATTCACACACGGATATGTACAACACTAGCCGACATTGTCAGTGTAACCACGTCCTCACCACAGAACAAGTACAGTCCACGCCAGTAACGAGCCAGCTAGATATTCACACACGGATATGTACAACACTAGCCGACATTGTCAGTGCAACCCACGTCCTCACAGGACAAGTACAGTCCACGCCAGTAACGAGCCAGCTAGATATTCACACACGGATATGTACAACACTAGCCGACATTGTCAGTGCAATTACGTCCTCGCCACAGGGCAAGTTCAGTCCACGCCAGATAACGAGCCAGCTAGATATTCACACACGGATATGTACAACACTAGCCGACATTGTCAGTGCAATTACGTCCTCGCCACAGGGCAAGGTCAGTCCACGCCAGTAACGAGCCAGCTAGATATTCACACACGGATATGTACAACACTAGCCGACATTGTCAGTGCAACCCACGTCCTCACAGGACAAGTACAGTCCACGCCAGTAACGAGCCAGCTAGATATTCACACACGGATATGTACAACACTAGCCGACATTGTCAGTGCAACCCACGTCCTCACAGGACAAGTACAGTCCACGCCAGTAACGAGCCAGCTAGATGTTCACACACGGATATGTACTTGTACAATACTGGCCGACATTTGTCAGTGCAACCACGTCCTCGCCACAGGGCAAGTTCAGTCCACGCCGATAACGAGCCAGCTAGATGTTCACACACGGATATGTACTTGTACAACACTAGCCGACATTGTCAGTGCAACCACGTCCTCACCACAGGACAAGTACAGTCCACGCCAGTAACGAGCCAGCTAGATATTCACACACGGATATGTACAACACTAGCCGACATTGTCAGTGCAAAACCACGTCCTCACCACAGGACAAGTACAGTCCACGCCAGTAACGAGCCAGCTAGATATTCACACACGGATATGTACAACACTAGCCGACATTGTCAGTGTAAACCACGTCCTCACCACAGAACAAAGTACAGTCCACGCCAGTAAACGAGCCAGCTAGATATTCACACACGGATATGTACAACACTAGCCGACATTGTCAGTGCAACCCAACGTCCTCGCCACAGGCAAGTACAGTCCACGCCAGTAACGAGCCAGCTAGATATTCACACACGGATATTATGTACAACACTAGCCGACATTGTCAGTGCAACCCACGTCCTCACCACAGGACAAGTACAGTCCACGCCAGTAACGAGCCAGCTAGATATTCACACACGGATATGTACACAACACTAGCCGACATTGTCAGTGCAACCCACGTCCTCACCACAGGACAAGTACAGTCCACGCCAGTAACGAGCCAGCTAGATATTTCACACACGGATATGTACAACACTAGCCGACATTGTCAGTGCAACCCACGTCCTCGCCACAGGACAAGTACAGTCCACGCCAGTAACGAGCCAGCTAGATATTCACACATCGGATATGTACATAAACACTAGCCGACATTGTCAGTGCAACCAAGTCCTCACAGAAGGGCAAGTACAGTCCACGCCAGTCAACGAGCCAGCTAGAGTTCACACACGGATATGTACCAACACTAGCCGACATTGTCCAGGCCAAACGCACAGGGCAAGTACAGCCATAACGAGCCAGCTAGATAGTCACACACGGATATGTACAACCACTAGCCGACATGTCAGTGCAATTACGTCTCGCGCACAGGGCAAGTCAGTCCACGCCAAGTAAACGAGCCAGCTAGATATTCACACACGGATATGTACAATACACTAAGCCGACATTGTCAGTGCAACCCCACGTCCTCACCACAGGGCAAGGTACAGTCCACGCCAGTAACGAGCCAGCTAGTTATTCACACACGGATATGTACAACACTAGCCGACATTGTCCAGTGCAACCCACGTCCTCGCCACAGGACAAGTTCAGTCCACGCCAGTAACGAGCCAGCTAGATATTCACACACGGATATGTACAACACTAGTGACATTGTCAGTGTAAACCACGTACAATACGGCCGTCACCAGTTCAGTGTTTCACACCACGTGCAAACACCGAATTTGTCAGTGCAACCACGGTGCCTCGCCACAGCACAGTTCAGTCACGCCGATAACGAGCCAGCTAGATGTTTCACACACGGATAAGTACAACACTAGCCGAACATTGTCAGGTAAAACCCACGTCCTCGCCCCAGGACAAGTACAGTCCACTCAGTAACGAGCCAGCTATATATCACTACACGGATATGTTTAACAATACTCCCGACATTGGTCAGTGCAACCGCGTCCCTCGCCACAGGGCAAGTACAAAGTCCACAGCGCGCAGCAACGAGCCAGCTAATATGTTCACACACGGATATGTACAACACTAGCCGACATTTGTCACAGGCAACCGCGTCCTTACCACAGGCAAGTACAGTCCACGCCAGTAACCGAGCCAGCTAGATGTATCACACACGGATATGTACAACACTAGCCGACATTGTCAGTGCAATTACGGTCCTCGCCACAGGGCAAGTTCAGTGTCCACGCCCAGCGTCCTCACCACAGGGCAAGTAACGAGCCAGCTAGATGTTCACACACGGATATGTACAACACTAGCCGACATTGTCAGTACAATTTACGTCCTCGCCACAGGGCAAGTTCAGTCCACGCCGATAAACGAGCCAGCTAGATGTTCACACACGGATATGTTACAACACTAGCTGACATTGTCAGTGCAATTACGTCCTCGCCACAGGGCAAGGTTCAGTCCACGCAGATATAACGAGCCAGCTAGATGTTCACACACGGATATGTACAACACTAGCCGACATTGTCAGTGCAACCCACGTCCTCGCCACAGGACAAGTTCAGTCCACGCCGGTAACGAGCCAGCTAGATGTTCACACACGGATATGTACATGTACACTGCCGACATTGTCAGTGCAATTACGTCCTCGCCACAGGGCAAGTTCAGTCCACCCACGCCGATTAACGAGCCAGCTAGATGTTTACAGATCTCACGGATATGTACATCACTAGCCGACATTGTCAGTGCAAACCCACGTCCTCACAGGACAAGTACAGTCCACGGCTCTCCAGTAACGAGCCAGCTAGATATTCACCACACGGATATGTACAACACTAGCTCGACATTGTCAGTGCAACCACGTCCTCACCACAGGGCAACAAGTACAGTCCACGCCAGTGAACGAGCCAGCTAGATATTCACACACGGATATGTACAACACTAGCCGACATTGTCCAGTGCAACCACACGTCCTCCCACAGGACAAGTACAGTCCACGCCAGTAACGAGCCAGCTAGATGTTCACACACGGATATGTACTTGTACAATTTCACTCGGCCGGACATTGTCAGTGCAACACGTCCTCGCCACAGGGGGCAAGTTCAGTCCACGCCGATATAACGAGCCAGCTAGATGTTCACACACGGATATGTACAACACTAGCCGACATTGTCAGTGCAAATTACGTCCTCGCCACAGGGCAAGTTCAGTCCACGCCTGATAACGAGCCAGCTAGATGTTCACACACGGATATGTACAAACACTAGCCGACATTGTCAGTGCAATTACGTCCTCGCCACAGGGCAAGTTCAGTCCACGCCGATAACGAGCCAGCCTAGATGTTCACACACGGATATGTTACAACATACACTAGCCGACATTGCTGCAACACGTCCTCACCCAGCAGACGCACGCACGATCAACGATAACCCCGTTACAAGTCACCAGCATCCCACGTTTAGGACTTAATAGTTATGAAGAAGGTCGTTTCATATTGTACCTTACTTACTCAATTCCAGTTACTTTCGTCAAAATCGCTATGTAGTGTAATAATCAATGTTGAGTTTAAAATTCGATTCAGTAAATTGCACACCCATTGCTTTTTTTTTTTTTAAACAAAGTTTTAATGACATTTACTGTTAGTAAACTACTTGGTTTATCTTCAACGTTAAGTTTTTTTAAACATTTAGGTAAGCTGAAATAAAAAAATTTAGACTTGGCAACTTATATTATAAAACA
>NW_025781242.1:0-42598 GCF_021130785.1 Homalodisca vitripennis | reverse complement strand
CCATGTTGTTTTGGTGTCAACTGTTTCATTAGTGTATTGTTCAGTAAGTTCTGCCATTTCATTACAGTTTATTTCATCGTGACAAGTTACACGATTGAGCAGCACATTCAGATGATTAAACTTTATTATCAAAATTAGTGTTCACCAGTTAAAAACGTTACGTGCGTTGCGACCATTTTACAGCAGACGTGGAGGCCCTTCAATTTCAACTCTTCAACGTTTGGTAGGTAAGTTTGAGAAGACTGGTTCTGTAAACAACCAGCCCTACACCCAGACGTCAAAGGAACAGCAGATCTATCGAGAACGTCGCCACTGTTCGTGAAACCTGAGGCAGTCAATTCTACGCCATGTACAATAACTCGGCCTTTCGCAAAACTTCAACTTGGCGAATTTTGCGTCTGGATTTAGGCCTGCATCCGTTCAAAATCCAACTGACCCAGGAGCTTAAAATTTATGACAATAGACAATGCCGTTTGTTCGCCGAGTGGGCTTTGGAGGGTTTAGAAGAGGACCCTAATTACGGCCAAAAAATTATCTTCAGCGACAAAGCACATTTCTGGATGATGAACAAGGATAATTACTGTAATATGGGACAACGCAAACCCACATGAGGTTCACCAGGTAGCGGTGCATCCACAAAAAGTTACTGTTTGGTGCGGATTTTGGGCTGGCAGTGTGATTGGTCCGTATTTTTTTTTTTTTGAAACAACGTTTGGTAAGGCCATCACTGTCAACGGCGAACACTACAAAACGATGATAACAGATTTCTGTTGACCCAAATTGAACGATATGGATGTAAACGACATGTGGTTTCAGCAGGACGGCTCTACGTGCCACACAGCGAACAAAACCATGAACATTTTGCATGAACGATTTGAGGGTATGGATATCTCTCGCAGAGGTGACGTGAATTGGCCACCAAGATCGTGCGATTTTGACGCCCCTAGACTTTTTTTATGGGGTTTTCTGAAGTCGCAGGTCTATGCCAATAGGCCTCAATCAACCAATGAACTTAAGATCAACATAACCCAGGCCATCGCTCAAATTCAACCGGATTTATGCGGCAGAGTAATTAAAAATTGGACCACTCGAATCCGTACATTTGAATAATGTTATATTCCATACATAATGGCATTCATGGGCCTTTCAAATTAAAAATAAATTTCTTTAATACATCATTACATAGCGTGTTTTATTTTCGTCTCAAACATTCTACCCGCCCAAAATGAAAAACCCTATACATTCATCCATAAACAGAATTAATCAGCTACAATTTACATTGTGTAAATGAATTAGTAAATTGTGTAAAACCCATGGTCATCCTTTCACTGCACCTTATCTCAATAATTGTCTACCCATATATGTAGCACACTCAAGAATCATCAACCCTTTTACACACCGGATCCAAATGTTTTATTCTTAGTGGGGAAATGTTTTCATCACTGATTAACTACTATAGCAGTTGATATAACTCGTTTATTATGTAATGCATAATCTATACCTAGTTTTCTGCGAATAAAACATACAAAGCAGAGTGTTGTGACTCACTGATTGGGCAGACGCGCAGTGAATTCCTGGTGCTGGTCTCGGAAGCATCACCCCTCCATCCCCGTAACCGATCTGAGACTGTAAGTCATGCAATATTCAGACATCCAAGAACTGTCAAAAAATTATCTTATATTTGACGATTACTCCTTATCTAGACATTAGACATGCACAGCGAGCTACTGTTCAGCATGCACTATCTGTATACCCTCCTGTTTGCACAGAGAACAGCTCTTATTCATACCTTTAACAAGTCTGCTGTCAGTCAGTGTTCAGTCCCTGTGTTTTACAAAACTTCATCTAATTATTTTCCCCTCAAAAATTGTGGATCATGAATATCAGAAAATTTGCATCAAGTTTTGCTTTAAAGTCGGGAGACGAGCAGAGACGACTCAAATGATCCAGGAAGCCTTCCAGGAGGAAGTCATATCATTGTCTTTGTGATTCAATCATTTTAAAATTGGTTACAATTCGGTTGACAGTGATCGATGATCATGATTGTCTTCAAAAACGCAAAACTCGTGAAGACATCAAATGTATGTGCGAGTTGTTGGTGATTAAAGTGTACAATCGTGTAAAAGTGCGCGACACCATTGTTTGCCAAAATTCTGTCTTGAGGATTTGTTTGGGCTTGAAACAAGTGTTTGCGAAGTATGTTCCAAAATCACTTACCGAAGAACAAAATTAGCGGCATTTTGAAGTTGGATAAGACTTATACAAAACCTTAATCACTGGCCCCGACTTCTGACTGTTCCTGAAATTGAAATCCCCACTTGAAAGAACCAGATTTCAAACAGTTTATGAAGAAATCAAACTGAATGTGACCTAATGGGGATCTTGAAGGTTGACTTCACAACTTGTTTCTCGAAGTGAGAAGATCACTTGAACAAGTGCATTGTGTCCAATGGAAGAGTACTTTAAAGGAGTCTAACGTTGCAAAAGGTCCTATAATTGCCCTCCTCCAGAGTGGCATCTGACCTTCTCTCCTTAGGTAGATCAGTGTCTTCTCAGATTATGGGTCTGATTACAGGACATGGTCACCTGGGGAAGCATCTTCATAGCGTCGACATTCTCCGGGAGGATCCACTCTGTAGAATGTGTAATGAGCAGGAGGAAAACTGCTGAACACTTACTCTTTGATTGTCCTGCAATAGTAAGGGAGCGGTATGCCATCTTTAGTAGTCTGGACAGGAGTGGTGAATTTCCCCAGGAGGACCTGATCGGTTGCTTTTGGTGGTGATTGTGTAGAACACAGTACTCTTTTAGCCTCATGAAGTTTTATGGAATTCATGGATGTGCCCTTGATTTTATAAAAATCATACCTCATCAGTAGAACGCAAAAATTTTATATCAAAGGAAATTGGTCACAGGAAGTCAAAATAGAGTACGGTATCACTCAGGGATTAGTACTTGGACCCTTACTTTTTGTCATATATATATCGATGACATAACGTTCGATGTTGATGCTAATACGCTTCTCTACGCTGATGACACAACTTTTTTTCAATAGTAGTAATAACCTGAATGAACTAAAGAAAATTAACCAACACTACAATAAACAAAGCATCAATATGGTTTAAAGAAAACAGTTTTTTAATGTGTGAAAACTAAAACTCAAAACATTTTGTTTACTTTAAAATACATTCCTGAAAATAGTTTTAATCTTGAATCAAGTAGTGTAATCAAAATGTTAGGAATTCATATTGCTAATAATCTTTCACAGGCACCTCACATGGATTTTCTCTCTGCCTATTAAATTATCTAGCATTATTTTTTTTATTGAGACGTCTAGCTGCACAAGTAAAAATTATATTCGCACTGCATATTTTGGCTACTTTCAGTCAATTTTGAGATATGGATTTAATACTGTGGGGAAATAGTGCTAGAGTTCAGGAAATACTGGTGCTGCAAAAGAAAGCTGTTAGAATTGTTGGTTAAGCTGAATATCTCGATCGTTGTAAACCTGTTTTCATTAACCAAGGAATTCTTACAATAGTTCATTTATATTTGTTTGACTTATCTGTTTACATTTTTAATAATAAGGACTTAATAAACCATACACAAACACATAATTACAATAAAAGAAATAGAAATAACATTGTAATAGACTATTGTCGACTGAGCAAATCTTTGAATAGTCATGTTGTAATTGGCTTAAAAGTGCAAAACCAATTGAAACATCTGATTGAAAAATACTCTCTTAAAATTTATAAAAATAAACTTTATGAATGGCTGTTACAAAACCCTTTCAATAATATTGATGAGTTTTTTTCTATTAACAAAATATACTTTTTTTACGATTGTTTTAAGATAAAGTCATGATATAATCAGTGTTATTCTCAACTAGGCAATTAATGCTGTATATTATTATATATGTAATATTTTTGTATTATACTAAATTAAATATTATTTAGAGACAATGCTATTTAGTGTGTAGCTGAATTAGACTTTGCCAATGTTCGTAACATGTTTTACGACAAATAAACGAATTTATTATTATTATATAACTGCTGAAACAGTAAACTGGTAGGCCTCATGGTGTGCTTCCGGGGTGCACAAAAGACCCTTGAGGTTTAAGTGCATGGCAGAATAGGCCGCTCCTTAGAAGAAAAAGAGGAACATTGTGAAAAGACAGTTTCTTATTGATATTGAAATAATTGAAATTTCAACATGGTAGTCTCAATCTTTATTGTGACTGTGATGGGAAATAGTGTATTGTCACAAACCCAGATATGTAACTGACCCCGTGTGCTGTGACAGATCACACAACAGCCAGAGTACAACAACAGGCTGTGGCCACACTGCTGGACGTGGCAGCTTCTGGCTCAGGAGGTCCAGGCTGTGCCAGAGCCAGTGTGGAAGAGATAGACTGCCTGCTGGGAGCCTTGCAGAACCCCTCCCAGGTCGTACGAGACAGCGGCTTGAGGGTCAGTCACTAATTCTTCATTTTCTTCCTTTATCTCTCTAGGTAGCCATAAGTTAAAGTTAAATCACATGCACTTTACAAACTTATTCTAGTTGTAGAATTATAGAAGATGTCTCATTTTAAAGGTATCTTTATTACAAATCCCGATTCTTCATCAGTTTCAAATTTTTTTGTATCTATTTAATTGAAGACTCTTGAAGCAATTGAAAAAATTTTAAATATTACTTAATGTTAATAAAAAAATACTTTACCAAATTGGTTTATTTTTAGGACGAGGCCTTTAGAAACCAAAGGTTTTCATCATCAGGCAAATCCACAAAAATTTGTGGTTTCTAAAGGCCTTGTCCAAAAAATAAAATCTTTGGAAAAGTATTGTTTTATTAACATTTAGTATTACCTTATTTCATTAAAACAGGGTCATGTAAATGTGCATGAGGTTTAACATTGTTGAACAGCTGGCTCAAGTATCTGACTTCAAGGTTCATTTCTGTAGTCCTTTTGCTAGTACAAGATTTAATTAGAACCAGTAGCCTATTTTCAACTCGTAAACTCAGGCAAAAATCATAAACTCATTTCAAGTTTAATGGCGTCATTCAAGGAGGATCTCTTCTTATACTGTTATCAGTACTTATTCTGTTTCAAAACCATTTGAATTCACACCTGGCATATTGATAATGAAAGGTCTCATGCAATAAATTTATAATAATAAATGACGTGTTCTAACATTTATTTACGCAATTAGGTATAATTTCTCTTTAACCGCAACTTGCATGAACTTCCACAATCTGTGCTATTACAGCCTCATCCTGTAAATCATGGTAATATGGTTGTTTGTGGTGAGGTATAAGAATGAGTGATAACTCACCCCTCTTTATAAAAAGTATGTAAATAATGTATACTGTTGTAAGTTTTGAAGTGATTGAACAAGTCATAATAGTAGTCAGTGTATTGTTGTGGTTGTACAGGGGCTCACAGTAATGGTACCAGCTCTACCCAAACAGTCTGAGAACCCGGAACTTTACTTGAGGCTGACCAGGAGGGTATGGGTGGCCAAGTTCGATGTCGCCGAAGAAAATCGGTTGGTTCTTGTACATTTAAAAACTGTACCTTATTGATTAATTTGTGTTATTTTCTTATTACATTAACAAATTAGAATTAACTCTTTAACATTACCCAGCAGGGATCAGATCTGGCTGGTTTATACCTTCCAGTTGAACCAACAATTGGGCACAGCAAAAACCGATGTGTCACTTAAATCTGGGCAACCTTATGGATGTCCAGTAGCGGCACATCACTAACCGCAAATGTTGAGATTCTGGGGTTCATGGGCAATTCGATAGGTCTAGTCTACTGTGGAAGGTGACTGTTGGAGTTGGTGGGGTTTGTTCCCTTACCTCAGAGGTTCTTGTTAACCTAAACAAGGGTGTGCCACCCCCTGCCTACTTTGACTGGAGAGGCTGGTTCAGAGCTGGCCTCCCCTTCTTCCGGGGAGACATGACTTTGAGATGTAGTGCCCTAATTCTTCCTCATGGATCTCGATAGGAGGCGGCCTCTAACCCCCAACCTTACCCATCCTGAATATCCTGTCACTCCGGAAGCAGCACATAGGTTCTTACAGGACTAAGTGCAATTTATAAGCTTTTTGTCTTTGAAGAGAGAGAGAGAGAGAGAAGAGAGAAAACGTCTTTAACATGGTCTACCTGTAGCCATGAAAAGTATTTTTTTCCTTTTCTCTGTTTATTATACTCTATCAATATTTACTTTCCAAACTCACATTTTACTTCTAAAAGATAATTAAGTTTGTTAAACTGTAATTCACAAACACAGACATACTAAAAGTAAACAATGGATATTAACGGTTATAGAAAATATAAGTAAAAGTCCGACTGTTTTAAGATGAAAAATAACTATGGATATAATGTAGCAAATTTGAAATTTTCTAGGAATATGTTTAAATCCCCTAGGATTTGTTCAGTATAGGTTTTTGTTGTTTTACTTTTGAATTTGTGAAGAATTTTTAAAGCAGTAATAATAGTTTGTACTTGTTGCACTATTTATGTTAAATATTTTAGTTAAATATTTATGTCAAATTCCAACTCTGCTAACTTAAAACATTAAAAAGAGTTTTAAAATGTAGGCCAATCCCTTTTAAGCCTAATTTTGCCTGTTCTCAAGACTAACTGGCCTGTGCGAGGATCCTATCAAACAGAATAAAAGGAAGAGTCGATATAGCATTATGAGGTCGATGGTACTGATAAAAAATTGCTTCAGTCATAGAAAGGATCTATCCGCCTTATCTGTAACTCAGATCCAGAGTCCGACATCTTACAGCTCGATCATAAGTTCTCTAAAATTGTACAGATCACTTTACATTTTTATTATAGATACAAAGAGTTTGAATTGAGTGAGATGTAACTAGATAATAAAAATAATAAATAACATTCATTCCTACCTATTGAAAACAAACTGGGTATGACTCCTTTTCTTAATCTAAATTTTAAAATGTACACTGTCAAGATTGTATAAGACCAAGGGACCTGTCTGTAGAACATAAGAGTTCTCTTTTGCTTGTTGAGTCTTTAGATGTATGAACGTTTATAGTACACCTCACGTATGTACATGTAGGGAGCTAGCAGACAAGCTGTGGCAGCAGGCCAGGCTGCAGTACGACACCCAGACTCTGTGCGACTGTCTGCTGGGAGACGTTATACACACCCGGTCCCTGTGATCCAGGAGGCAGGGGGCTCAGGCTCTGGCCACACTACTCAAGCAGTCCGGACCTCACCTCACCGACGTAGTGCTCAAGAAACTGCTCAACATTTACCACGAGAAACTGGCGGTAAGTTGCAGTTGAGTCAGAACCTCAACTTTGTAAACAATCCTCACGAGACCGTAATTTTAGATGCGACCAAAGAGTTTATTTGAGGAGATGATAGTCGTAGTATATCTTATGAGGTATTTGTTGAACTTTTATGAGCAATTTCCGCTCAATCTGAGTTGGCAAGAAACTAGAAGTGGTGTGCAACACAAATAATGTATAATGTAGCTATGGTGGGAAGGGTTGATTCAATGCGAATGTTGAGTTTAGCTTCAGTTCACCTTTCTCTTAGTGCAGTGTCTGGAATCTATGCGCTGTCACAGACTTTATGTGTAGTAAAACTCAGTTGTTCCACTGTGCTTGAAGATTGTGTGTGTCTGAAGCATCGCAGTGCACTCAGTTATGCACCTGATGAGACATTGGGAATATATCTTCACCTACACTATACACTATATTTTTGTAGCAGGTCTAGGTTTATATAGGTGTCTCTGATATAGAAACAATGTAAAGAATTCACTTTAGGTTTCTTCATCGCTGATATATTTTGGATCTCTTCAGACGAAGAAGAAAGAAGGAAGGTGAACTGGAGTTAAACTTAACATACTCCCAAAGTATTTGCATTGTTAATTTTTCAAATTACTTCATGTTTTACAATTAATAGAGGACTAACATCCCTGTTTTAGGAATATTTATCCTAATATTTGTTAATCCATTGACATGGTTATTTTAGAGTTCGCAGCGATTGCTACGGCGAGATTTTCTTGAACAAAGCTAACATTAATACATAAATGCCACCGTAACTTCAATCAGTTGAGAGAAGCCTGTCGGTTGTTGATGATATTGAGCATTTTTAATAAATCAACCAATGAAAATAAAAAACGTAGCAACATATTTTTTTAATAATTAAGAATAGGCCGCAAGACAGAAACTTGTGTTGGGCTGCCACATGCGTTATGTGGACATTAAACTACATAATGAGCTCATAAGTCAGGTGATGCATCTATGTAACGTTGGATGTTGCAGCTAGTGCCTGCCAAGCTGGACAGTCTCGGCCGTGTGATCGAGCAGCCGATAGACACGTGGGAGCCACGCAGCGGTGTGGCACTGGCCCTGGCACAGTTGGCTCCCCTGCTGTCCCCACCGCTCGTCTCGGAACTGGCCACCTTCTTCGTCTCCACAGGACTCGGGGACAAGAGCGGCGAGGTGCGCAAGAACATGCTGGCCGCTGCACTGGCTGCGGTCGACCTTCACGGCAAGGTAATGTCTGCTTCTCTACTTTTTATTAGTCCTTAGTTATTAGTAAAAGTCTCATTTCCTGGATTTTGTTTTTAAATTAACTAAATGTATTACTTTCATACAAATATTTCACAGACTGGTTCTGTGCGATGTTCTAATGTCATCGAAACAGTGGAATGTGGACACATCAGTACTTACAGTATGTACTTCCGAGTGTGGTTACTCTCACTTCACTACCTGGGCTCTGATACGTGTTAAGTTTTACACATAGTGAAATCTCAATATTATACAAGGTTGGCCCTTATCACTTAAAATCATGACACTTGATTAATGCTAAGACACAAGTAATGTGTCAAAGTCATGTTGTTAAAAAGATTTGGCCTAAACAATATTAAGTTGCTGGAAACCGGAACTGAACTGAAATCAAGATACAACTGAACTGACCCATTGATATTCTAGAGCCTCTTGATAATTCTATCCATATATTGAACTCAAGAGTTTTTAACAGTATTGATTGATTAGTGATTTTGTTTAAGAGCAGTTATTTTTATTATTTAGGGGCTTTTTTTTCCAAGGGTGGTTTAATTACAATAAATGTTTTTAAGAGAAAATTGTTTGAACAGAAATCAGAAAATTTATTTGTCATTCAACACAAGAAACAGTGCAATAGACATCGTCACAGCCTACGTTATGATTAAAACCTTTTCGTATAAACTACAATGACTAGACTACTTTAAAAACACAACATGTAGCAATAAAACTTTAAAAGACACATAAACATATAGACTTAAAAAATAACATCAATGTCAGGCATATTAAAAAATTCTTGTACATGATAAAATGGGTTTTCTTTTAACCAGGCATATAACACTCTTTTAAATCTACTTATAGGCACAGATCGGGGCACTAGAAGGTAATCTATTAAAATATTTGATGCTTATAACTTTATGAGATGCTTGAGTTTTTTGCTAACCTAACATATGGTAAATCTAACAGTGCATTAAATCTAGTATGGTAATGATGAAATTCATTTCTCGTGCAATAGTCCTGCAAGTTATTCTTAACATTACATAAACAAACAAATATATACAGATTTATCACAGTAAGAATACCTTCTTGAACAAAAAGAGGTTTGCAATGTGCCCTATAAGGAGAGTTTGTTAAAATTCTTAAAGCTTTCTTTTTGTAGAATTAAGATTCTCTGTACATCACTGCAGTTTCCCCAAAGAATAATACCATAAGAAATTACACTACGGTTAAAAAAAAGATTTGATAGTATGCATTGATTACATATTGTTTTGGGACAAGCTTTCTAATTTGTCTAAGTAAATAAATTACTCTGGAGAGCTTGGACAGAAACATTATTTACATGGGCATTCCAAGCTAATTTAGAATCTAAGGTTTATACCTAATAATTTGACACTATCATTAATCTTAAAGCCTAAGTCAGTTTCATCACGATTCCTTAAACTAAAAATTATAGATTGAGTCTTAGACTGGTTTAGCATAAGACCGTTTGACTGAAACCAAATGGAACTTTCAGTAATATAATTATCCATTATACCAGATAGCATCTCTAGCTTGTTTCTACAGAAAAAAAGTTGAGTCATCGGCAAATACAACAGAATTACAATTAACATTTACAGGCAAATCATTTATATGTACAAGAAACAAAAAAAGGGCCCAAGACCGATTTCTATGGTACTCCGCAATTTATATCTACTGTTTCAGACAGTTTGCTGCCAATACAAACTCCTCTGAGTGTGACTGCTTAAAAAAGACTGAAAAAGATTTAGCTCCACACCACTTATGCCGTAATAATGTAATTTTTTGAGAAGAGTCTCGTGCGGAACACAGTCAAACGCCTTTGTGAGATCGCACAAGGTTGCTAAAGTGCTACAGTGAGTTTCAAAACCCTCCAATACAGATACCACAAGACCCTCCACTGCATCCACAGTTGACCTACCTTCTCGAAAACCAAATTGAGAATTTGAAAAAAGAGAGTGCAACTCAAAAAATCACTCACCTGATGATTCATCACTGTTTCTAACATTTTTGAAAAAATTGGCACAACAGAAATCGGTCTGTAGCTACTAGGAGATGACCTTTCACCCTTCTTAAATATAGGGACCACCTTAGAAACTTTTAGAGCTTGAGGAAAAACACCTTTAACCAGACAATCGTTGACACAAGTTGTTAGGGGCTCTCCACAACACACGGTAACACTTTCTTTAACAGGCCACTACTGATATCATAGATATCTTTGCACTGCTCTTTTTTTATGCTATTAATGAGAGATAAGACATTTTCACTTGACACAAGCTTCCATTTATAGATGACATCAGGCAGAGGGTGGTTTGAGAGAAGATCCAAGGACGCATCAACTGAGGGACTCAATCTCATCTTGTATTGCAGCTACAGCATCGATGAAATAGTTGTTGAACTCATCTGGTGATATATCATGCTGAGCAGATCGTGATGAAGTGCCCCTTGCTGCATTCACAATACATCTGTACATATTTTTACTTCTCTGGAAATTAAACCCATGACCTCCAGTTTAGAGAGCCGCACCATCACCCCTACGCTATGGTGAAGATTTGATATTTTCATTTTTAGTATTCTTTGTAATTTCAAACTTGGATGGAAAAAAAAATAAGTACAGTTTTAGAAAACTTAAATTTCCAAGTGAGATAAAGTAAATAAACCAGAAAGCTTTATTGCTTTATTCGCATAGTGTTTGTGGCCCCTAGTAGCTAAGTGCTTTATACCTCTGTGTTTGATTTAGAATCATAGTTTAGGCACAGCTACTTCATGTGGAATAAATCTGTGAGTGACTATCGTGAAGTGGTGATGAGAATTGTTCCGGATAAAGCTTCATCATCTATGTACTTAATATATATACATGTTGGATATAGTGTTCCCAATAAGACTGGTATGAACTAAAACTTTGCGTTGATGTCCTCTTAACATTTGTATTCTTGCGGCTCAGTTTCCAAGATTTGATACATAAATAATTTAGAAGTGTTGCCAAATTGATGATTTTTTCACAGGAAACGGTGAACAGCCTATTGCCCGTGTTCGAGGATTTCCTGGACCGAGCCCCGGACTCTGGAAGTTTCGATGCTGTGAGACAGTCTGTTGTGATCCTGATGGGCTGCCTCGCCCGCCATCTCGACCGAGACGACCGCAAAAATCAAACCGATCGTTGGGAAACTTATAGACGCGCTCTCTACACCTTCACAGCAGGTCAGATACAATGTGTGAGAACCCTGGTTTTGGTATCAATTTGTAAGAAAATACGTGAAGTTTCTTATCTTAAACTAAAATGTTGAGATTTACGCTGGTTGTATGACAAAACATCCTATCTGAGATAAATTATTTGTTCAGATTGGAGGTGCACAATTTAACATAAATTTTTATTTTGAGATCTGCCAAAGATACCATTAAGGGGGATAAACACATCTTTTATGAATTTACATATAAGGAATGGTGTAAGGTAGGGTATAACCTCTGAGACAGTTATTGAGCAAGTCCTGGACTCCAGTGTAGTTTCATCTTATACTGAGTGAACATTGCTTTGTTCATGACCCTCACCAATCTGTGGGATTGAACAGTTTTCTAGCACTAATTGATTATTTTATTTTAAAAAAAGAAAGGGCTTTAACTTTCTTACTCAACTCAAAAAAATTTTGACGTGGGTTGTTTTTATATCTGGGATTATCAAGGATTTCTACTATCCCAACATCCTATATAGGGTTTTAAACCCATTGCGGATCACTGATGAGCTGGGATCGTCACGCAGCGGCCGGGCCTAACGGCACCGGTGACGAGCTCAGGTCGCATAAGCGGTCTGCTTTTAAATTTCCCTCCAAATAGTTCTGTTAATGTCTGATAGATCGGGCGATCGTCTTCACTTGTCTACTAAGAGTGTTTAAACAACGGTCTACGTTTAGAATTTTTCGAAAGTTTTATAAATATCCTACAGATCGCAGTTGTATGTGGAAGTTGAAAAATCATTCATATAAGTTTACTCTCTGATTTTTAGCGCTTCTGATTGGGTGTTTTCCTCAGTTGATATTATAATACTTTTGAGGTTAATGACACAACTAAACGACGCAGACGTACATGTTGGTGGGTTTAGTCTAGACAATGACCCGGATGTTGCAATCGATTCGCCCGAGCCGCTTTATTTAGACTATGATTCAGACATCATCCCTGCCACGCCGTAACCTTGCTCGCGTGTTATCGTTCCTACATCACGGATAACCCAGCATGCCCATGTTTCCATCTGAACGTATACCTTTGCAGCTGAATTTTCTAGTATGCAATAGAGAGAGATACGATATGGCGCACCATTGCTGTTCGTGCGGCCGCTGACCGTGAATTAATTTGCGCCCGCTGGTGCCAGCACGCCAAAACAATACGATCCGCAATGGGTTAATGCTTATTTCTATTGTCTCTCAGGTAAAGTATTAACTCATCAACAAATACTATGAATGATTTATCCAATGAAATTTTCTTCTTCCATTTGATGTAACATTTTTCCACCAAAGTTCCTATGTGTAATAGATTTGTTCTCTTTTAGTTGTTAAGCTTAGATTAATTTTTCTAGAACTCTACAAAAACTTAGCCTCACTCGCTCTGTCTAGACATTCAGGAATGACTTGAAAATTTTGTTATAAATATAAAGTACTCAGTTTTAATCAAACAATTGTTGGCTGACTGAGAGAATATTTTCCATTTCTTGGAACAAAAACTTACATTAGACAGTTTTTGCTTACTTTTTCTTCAAACAAAAAAGGAAGCATGCTTGTGATGGTGAAGCTTAGCATCTCTGTACAATCACTGTTAGTTATACTTGTGTAATATATATATGAGTGAAAATGTAACAGCAAAATTAGGTCTGTGAGTCATATTAACAATATCTCAATTGTTGGAGAATGTATTGAAACACTCTGTCTTTGTCCTTTTTCTCTTGAAACTACTCTACAGAATGTTCTTTAAGATTTCTTCACTCAATTGACTTTATTTATTGCTTCTTTGCTTTATTTACTAACCTACCTTTAAAATTCCATCTCAGAACCTTATTACTGTAGTCATTGTAAGTTATTTTTATTCACACCACAAAAGCTGTTCGTCACTTAGAAGCCAATGTTGTTGTTGGCCTATGAATTAATTTGTATCGGACTGACATTTTCATCAACCAATGCCTGCACGATTGTTGAAACTCGGGTCATGTTCCAGGTCCAGGAGGCTGTGGCCAACTGTCTGCTGCCCCCACTGGTGCCGGCGATGAAGGAGGATGCACCCGCACTGGTACAGAAGCTGCTACACCAGCTGCTGGAGTCGGAGAACTACGGAGAGCGCAAGGGTGCAGCGTATGGGCTAGCTGGCCTCGTCAAGGGCATGGGCATCCTGGTTCTGAAGCAATTGGATATCATGAGTACACTCACCACCGCCATACAGGACAAGAAGAACTACAGGCACAGGGAAGGTACGTACGTTAACACTCGGGTTGGGTACCACTGGCCTTGTCAAGGGCATGGGCATCCTGGTTCTGAAGCAATTGGATATCATGAGTACACTCACCACCGCCATACAGGACAAGAAGAACTACAGGCACAGGGAAGGTACGTACGTTAACACTCGGTTGGGTACCGGGTCATGAAGGTATTCATGGGAATGAAAAAGCGGACATCCTCGCCAAAAAAGGGAGCAGAATCCACATTGGTGGGGCTTGAGCTAGGTTGTGGGATAGCCTTCTCCAACATTAAAGCTCTGGTCAAAGATTGGGAAAAGAGGACAAGACACAAGAATTGGAGTAGAGCCTCAGGTTTAAGACTATCCAAATTGTTTATCTCTCCTTACGCTAAAGGGTGGACAGCTCTCCTAGACTAAAATAAGGAGGATATAAGACTGATATTAGGAATGTTGACAGGACATGGCCCTCTGAGGAAGCACCTTATGAAGGTAGGCCTTAGTCAGAGTAACAAATGTAGACTCTGTGGAGAAGAGGAGGAGTCAGCGTAGCACATTTGGTTGGATTGTCCTGCCATCGTAGAGACTTGGAAAAGATACTTGGGAGCATATCTCCTCAGCCCCAAGGACATTAGAGAACAGGAGCCCTTAAATCTGATTGGTTTTTGCAAAAGCCCTGGTCTTTGAGGGCACAAATTAAAGTAAGGGAGGCGCAAAGGTCCTTTTTAGGACTAAGTGCGGGGACAAACTGTCCTCGTCCCTCAGGAAGGGGAAAAAAAAAGGTACGTAGTACTTGGGTTGAAGAGATGGATAACTGATAAATATTTTATAACAATTTAAATAGTCTTTAAGCTATGTGTGTTCAAGAACAAATTGCTGGTCTTTGTCTAGAATTACAGGAATATCAATATATGAAAATACTCTTAGTAGAGTTTTTTTTTAAGTTCCAGGATTTATTCTATATTGAAATGCAAAAGTATTTGGAACAATGAGTTTTAAGATTTATTACTTAGACATGGAAATTATTAGTTGTCTGAATAAATTATCTTGATATTTTAAGGTTCTAAGGATGGGTAAACTTAGATATCAGAAGTTCTTTATTAATTATCGTAAGACTAGAATACAAGTCAATTTTCTTCTTAAAATGTAATAAAATTTAATATACGAAAATAAAAATATTTTCTTCTTGAAGAGTTTATCAAAGGTTCTCATGCTTTCATTGTCTTGGATGTAGCTCTGTATTGCCGATTCCGATGTGAGTTAGTGCGGGTTAGAGACGTCCACAGGTATGATACTAGAGGTGGGGACAGCTACAGGATGCAACATCATAGAACACTGGCATTTGAATATTTCCTTCACAAGCTGGTGTCAGATTAGTTAAAAAAACTCCCTGAGAGCATAAAAAATGTCAACAACTCAACCCTGTTTAAAGCTCGATTAAAGGACCTTTTAGTGTCTGAAGTGTTTTATACTCTGTAGATGAGTTCATGTTACGCCCCGCCGCTGGGACCACTCATTTTTGTAACTTGGTACCGATACTGAAGCCATGTATGAATGAGAGAGAGAATGTAATTTAATGTGTGTATGCGTGCAATTAATGAATCTTAGAATAGTAAACTGCAGGCAAATGCAATGTAAAATTGTTTGAAACTAATAAAAATGTGATTGATTGATTATCCCTTCGATTGAAGAACTCACCCAGGCTGTAAAAGACTCTTTCCTGAGTCCTTCTTCATGGTCTATGGACTGATGCTCTTTAAATTCTCAAGCGTTGCATTGTACATCTTTATGATTTTTTGCACTAAGTATTTAGAAATTGTAAGATTCAATTTTGATACATTATATTTATTGTGACAGGGGCACTGTTCGCATTTGAGATGCTGTGTCACGTGCTGGGCCGACTGTTTGAGCCGTACATCGTGCACGTCTTGCCGCACTTGCTGCTATGTTTTGGTGATGGCAGCCAGTATGTTCGCGACGCCACAGAAGACTGCGCACGTGTCGTCATGGGCAAGCTGTCGGCTCATGGAGTCAAGCTGGTGCTGCCCTCACTGCTGGCTGCACTGGAGGAGGACTCGTGGCGGACCAAAACTGGTGGGTTCAGGACACTTCCTCTGTCAATGTGTCATAAGTCTTACTTTGAGCAAACCACATTCGCAAAGCATATAGTAGTATAAATCCAACAGTTGTTTGATGGATGTCTTAAATCGTAAAATATTCAGAAGTTTGTCTTTTTTTTTTTTCAAAAATTAGCTATCAATAATACGAGATGGACCATATTAACACCTAGAACTCTGAGTTATGTGATTGTCCTCTCCGCTCAGGGGTCACTATGGGTGGTCTAGGTGTTCTGACAGGTACAAAATTTATGATCACACCTTGTCACTCAGCCCATCAGGCCACTTCGTGTTGTCCCATTATATTGTGCAGTTATACAATTCAATCCTCATCCCGTTGTTGCTGGAAAGTGCTGCAATCTCTTGACCAGATAACTAACTAAATTAAATTTCTCCATTTCCAGAAAAAATACATCAAGTAGTTTTCTATCTGACTGTCACTGAAGCTGCTATAGTGCACTTATCCAATTTATTGAAATACTAGTGCATTTGTTGGAAACAAACCTCGAAATATGGAAATGAGTTAATATTCTATTGAAATTAGAGACCTACTAGAGACTGTATTTTTATTCTACAAATAAAAGTACTTTTAAATAAGATTAACCTATAACTTAAATTACATATTACTTGGAAATAATGAATAACGAATCGATAAAGTTTCAACCTAGAAGCAAATAAAATAAAATTGTACCTTGAAGCAAATAAACAGACTACTGTCTGTCCTTGGTTTAGTTGGCAGAATGTGGTTTATGGGCAGCAGCCATGCTACTACCCTTCCTGAAGACATTTAGTCAAGCTGATAGTATCGTTTGAAACATATAAATTCATTAATTAACCTTATTGCTATTAAAACAATGTTATAATAAGATATGAGGTTGTGAATATAACGTATGTAGTCCACTTGTTCAAATTGAAATAAAATAAAACTGATACTGATAAAAAGTGCTATGGTACAGACAGAAACTGAACCTTTGCTGTAATATCTAATTCAGATTCAAGTCTGACAACTTTGACTCCCATATTAACACCCAAAGAGCACCTGTCCAGGCTGAGATATAAATGTTTGATAATATACAGGTTCAGTGGAGCTACTAGGGGCCGTGGCGTTCTGGGCCCCAAGCAGCTGTCGTCCTGCCTGCCCAACATCGTGCCCAAGCTGAGATATCAATGTTTGGTAATGTGACAGGTTCAGTGGAGCTGCTAGGAGCAATGGCGTTCTGCGCACCCAAGCAGCTGTCGTCCTGCCTGCCCAACATCGCCCAAGCTGAGATATTAATGTTTGGTAATGTGACAGGTTCATTGGAGCTGCTAGGAGCAATGGCGTTCTGCGCACCCAAGTAGCTGTTCTACCTGCCCAACATCGTGCCCAGGCTGAGATATCAATGTTTGGTAATGTGATAGGTTCTGTGGAGCTGCTAGGAGCAATGGCGTTCTGCGCACCCAAGTAGCTGTTCTACCTGCCCAACATCGTGCCCAGGCTGAGATATCAATTTTTGGTAATGTGACAGGTTCTGTGGAGCTGCTAGGAGCAATGGCGTTCTGCGCACCCAAGCAGCTGTCGTCCTGCCTGCCCAACATCGTGCCCAAGCTAATAGAAGTGCTCAGCGACTCCCACATCAAGGTGCAGAAGGCAGGAGCTCAGGCACTCAAGCAGATCGGCTCAGTCATCCGTAATCCTGAGATCCAAGGTGAGGCATATCGGTGTAGCTCTAGCTCTGAGTGTGACGATATACTCCACTGCAGTCTGCAAATATTTAAAAGAAACTCAGACCTTCTCTAGTTCGCGACGTGATGTATAAATTTTGTATATTCAAATTGGGAATGAACATTATTATTTTTACTTCTCAAGTGTAGGTTTTTTACCTTGATTAAATTAATGTCAGTTTTTTGTGGTGATTTTTATACGTCTTACATTTTTTTAGAGTAAGTCTAACATATTTCAGATTGGTTTTTAACATTATAAATGGAAAAAAATGATTCTTAAATTGTAATTTTATCTTAAAAGAAGTTTAAGTTTACAGTGTGGAAATATGGCACTCAAGAAATCATCCTTTAAAGTTTTGCCGACAATTCTTGATGGTTTATCATCATAATGTTCTTAACATTTATTGGTGTTTATACCTATCAGAGACTTTTCACACCTCTTTTTTCTGTCAAAATATCTTGAACTAACTGTGTAATGTACTTCAAAAAATATTTTTGCAAATACCACTCTATTTAGTTATTGTATAATTATAGCGTGTTTATCTGGTTCAATGATTCAATAATGAAATGCGGCTAAGTAACGTGACATGTTGTTGTGCAGCGATCGTGCCCGTGCTGCTAGAAGCCCTACAAGATCCAAGCCACAAGACCGCTACCTGCCTACAAACGCTGCTGGATACACAGTTCGTGCACTTCATCGACGCACCGTCACTCGCGCTCATCATGCCTGTGGTGCAGCGTGCATTCATGGACCGGTCCACCGAGACACGTAAGATGGCGGCCCAGATCATCGGCAACATGTACTCACTTACAGACCAGAAGGACCTGACGCCGTACCTGCCCACTATCATTCCCGGGCTCAAGTCCTCCCTACTAGACCCTGTGCCTGAGGTCAGTTTAACCCTCCAGCTTGTACAACTACACATGAAAACCAAGACAGGTCTGACAAGGCATGCCATGCGCAGCATACAATAGCAATGAAGTTAGCTAAACGAAACATCTAAATTTAATCCACGATACTCTGCCCATCCCTTTTAAAAATAGTAACTTAACTCTTCTTGCAATAATATTTTCAAGTTGAGCTTGAGCGTTTTTTATTGTAGTTACGATTCAAAATGTTAAAGGGGCGTATTGTTTGCAAAAGGATGTCTTACTGTCCAATTCACTTTATTACAAAGGCACTTCTGCATATATGAGAATTTACTATCTTTGTGGATTCTTCCCCAAATTTTTTTTGAAAAGAGGACAAAAAAATTAATTGTTTAGGTTTAAGATTCTTGAGGTGACCCCGTGACTATGTGTGCAGGTGCGCAGCGTGTCAGCGCGTGCCCTGGGCGCAATGGTGAGGGGCATGGGAGAGTCCAGTTTTGAGGATCTGCTGCCGTGGCTCATGCAGACACTCACCTCCGAGTCCTCATCTGTAGACAGATCGGGAGCGGCACAGGGCATCAGTGAGGTGGTAGGAGGCCTGGGAGTGGAGAAACTACGTAAACTGATGCCAGGTACAAACCACTATTCAGAGCTGTGCTCAATGTACCTGAATTTATCAAACTTCATTTTCTAAATTAATATATTTCTGTTTTCTGTTACCCTTTAATGATTTATAAAAAATGAACAAAATATTGCTCATTTTGTAATTACATATTTTAATTTATTGGTTAATTTTTAATTTTAAAAAAAGCTTGTATTTAAGCACCTTATGACATTTTTCCTTCTTTGTTACATATTTTTTTAATGGATAAAAATGTAAGTTAAACACTTTTTTTACACATTATGTACAAACCCTTGTTGTGAATGTTGAGTTTGGTAGCCTTTTTTTTGACATTATGCTATATATTGCTAGGTGTGAATCCTTTAGGGTTGTCTGAGTGGGTTCACGCTGAACATAAGAGAAGGTGGAGGCTGCATCTGATTCTGAGAATGAGTAGAATGGTCCTACAATTAACTTTTCTCCATGGTGGCACCTGATCTTCATATCCTTCTCTCCTTAAGTAGATGAGTGTCTTCTTGGGTTATGGGTCCCATTACGGGACATGGTCACGTAAGGAAGCATCTTCACTGAGTTGGTATTCAGGAGGATCCGCTGAACAGGAGGAAACTGCTAAACATCTGCAATAGTAATGGAGCACTCCATCTTTGATAGTCTGGACAAGGTGGTGAATTTCCCCACAAGGATTTGATTGGTTGTTTTTGGCGGTTTGCAGAACTGCTGAAACTGTAGACTAGTAGGCCTCATGGTGTGCTTCCGGGGTGTGCAAAAGGCCCTTGAGGTTTAAGTGCATGCCCCATACAAGAAGAAGAAGTATTATAAATTATCAAAATATTTACACTAATGAAACAAAACTTTCTCAAAGTAATAAATAAAATGGACAGAACACAGTAAACTGGTGTAGGACAGTCACAGGAGCAGTAACGCATCCATTTATGGCTCTGTAGTAAGCTACTGGTGCTGCAGGGGTAACTTTGTACCAGTATATCTTCCCTGTCACAACATAGGTCGGTTGACAGCAATAAAATGTTGCTGGCGATCATGCACAACATGCTCCAGCACTCCTGGGATTTGAAGTATATTGGTTATATTAGTATTTGGTGTTTGCAGCAACATTCACTAACCGGATATATATTCATCTACAGCGTTCGGTTAAATGTTTTGGAGGCAGACAAATTGAAATATTAGTCAAAAAAGCCACACAATTTCCAAAAATTCATGTAAGACAAGTATTAATTGTGTTACTTATTGCTCAATCTTCTATCTTATTTAATTTTTTATTCAGAACTGTTTTAGACAAATTTTTATACACATTTAAAAAATTTCAAAAACAAATCATATTTTGAAAATTTCATTTGAATAATTTTCACGTACAATGCCTAATAGTGCATACAAGACCTACACATAAAATATCCTAGAACACTTTCTAATAAACTTGTCTATACATTTTTATCGAATCATCAACGAATATTAAAATTAATTATAGTGTTTTTATTGCTCTTTGAATTTCATCATTGCTGAGATTGATTAACTGTCTCTATGCTCATAAATATATAATATTTAGTAATATAATTATCAGAGGGAACGTTTATTTGTCATACAAATTTTTCAAATACGCATAAAAAATAAATAATTGGATGTTGATGTCTTAATATCTGTTTACCTGAACATAGTACTGAGAGTGTTGCATATGATACATGCTGAACGATGTACTGCTGATAACAGAAATCATCAGCACAGCGGAGAGGACTGACATAGCACCTCACGTGAAGGATGGTTACATCATGATGTTCATATACATGCCTGTCGTCTTCACCAACGAGTTCACCCCGTACATCGGACAGATCATCACACCCATACTTAAGGTGTGTTTGAACTCAAGCAACAATTATGCTGCCTAAGTTATTGTTCTCATTGTCTCCAAACACAAATCTTTGTAACTAATCAAAATGTATGTGATTCATTAGGAATTTTTCCCAGTTCGCCTCTGGGCCTAAGGTCTCCAGAAGTTTTTTTCCAAACATTCCAATTTCGTTGGTGGAAGAAATGTCATGCTTGATTCTATGAAAAAGTTGAGAATAATGATTGCGTTGTGACAAAACAAGCTGAAAATTTGTTTTCATGTAATATGTAGATTTAGGTAACACATTTTATGTATGCTAATACTGCCAGACAAAATATTAGAATTTATATATTTGTATACATTTGCTGAAGTGATATGTATGATGTGGAAAATGTACTGGACTCATAATTTTAATCACAGTGGTATGAGGACCTATATGAGGGAAGCTAGGGATAAAACACATTTTATCGTTTAGGATGTCCAGGGAGCATGACAACCAGCTTGTTTACTTTATTTTAGAATCCTTATAACTACTAAGTTCTGGATGAGAGCTGGAAACAAAAAGAGTTATTTTAACTACCTGAAACAGGAAAGGTGAACTAAAACTCAAGCTACGAAGCTTCCAGAACAGGAAGTCGACTCCCAAAATTAATAGACGACATGAAATTCACTGAAATATGGTACAAAAGTAATCTTGACAAAGTTTGTTGGCCACATTGGTATGCCATTTCGTTCTGATTTGATGATTGTTCAATAATTTCTTTATTCACAACTTCGTTATTTATGGGCCTAGATAAAAAGTAAACATTTTGGAAAAAGACTTTTTTTGATTACCAAGAAGTGGTTAAAAGAATGCTGAAACAAGTTCAAACTAGGTACAGTGATCTTATATCCGGGCTAATTTCGTTGGTCAACTTGGTATTTCATTTCATTCCAAAATGGCTGCCATTCAAACTTAAAAAAATTCACAATTCTGTTATTTATGGACATGAAAATTTTTTTGTAGTTGAAAGTCTATATTTAAAAAAACTATATTAATATTTCAGTTGTTAAAAATTAACCTATTTATACCGACTCAGCCATGACTAGCGTAATTCGGAAACCTCTGTAGACACAAGCTGTCAAGAGGAAATGGAAAAAGGCCTTTTCCACACGAAAGAAATTACATTTTTAAAGTCAGTAATCTTTTCAATTTAATTAATTAGCTTTCATACAGTCCATTCTCATTACTGATAAAAAATCATGTCAGGTTGTTGATTATACATTAATCAGGATTTAATCTAATCATTACCATGTGCATGAGAGTATGTATGTATGCTCCTGGCAGGCGCTGGCGGATGAGAACGAGTACGTGAGAGACACGGCCCTGAAGGCTGGACAGAGGATAGTGAACCTGTACGCAGACTCTGCCATCATGCTGCTGTTGCCTGAACTAGAGCGTGGACTGTTTGATGACAACTGGAGGATCAGATACAGGTATGTAAACTATTGAAAAATCAATATTTTCAGTTTTTGTCTCAATATTGAATACAATGTTGTTTGCTGTACGATTTTTTTTTTTCATTTTCATCATATAAATGAAAATTTTCCAAATTTATTGTATGCTGTGCTGGCCACAAATTGATTTTTAAATATCATACCGTAAGTTTTGTTTTGATCTTATATTTTTGTAAATGTTAATTAATTAAACCACCGAAAATCACCATATCATTGTGGAAACAATGTATTACTTTAAGGGTTTATATCTTTTCCAATTTTTCCCTTCAAAAGAACTTTTTTTGGATTTTGATGAATATTAGAAATAAGTTGCCTGTGGTCGAGCCATCCTCAAATTTTAACACATTAGCAATTCATTTTGATTTGTGACTAACACTATTGCTATTATATAAATTGTACAATAATATAAATAAGGAATGTTTTCATTTTATTATTTTAATTGAATGTGATATCAAATTATATATGTTTATGAATAGTGGAAAGTGATACTCAAGTTGTATAATAACATAATGTGTTTTGGCTTATGTCTTTCATAGAGTAACAAACCTTTTAAATAGTGTGGTATCAATGTAATTTTAATTGTAATAAAAAATTTCAGCATTATGATGTTACTCTGTGTGCAATTGTACAAGGGTTGACCAGAAAGTAGTTGACATTTCGGGTAAAACTTTTCTACGCTCAGTATGCATCGAGTCGTAGTGGGCTGTATTGACTACTTCACTCATTGTAACTAGTTAAAATGTGCACTGCAATTTAGTTGTTAGTTATTTGTTGGTGTATTGATTTGAAGAAAAGCCGCACCAACATTCACAACAAGGATTAGTGTAGCCTGGTTACTAAAGACTTGATGGGGGAAATCAATGAAAATTGTCATGAAAATCACTGAACTTTCAGAACACTTGTCCCAAATGTCACAAAGTTTAGTTCATTAAATTATTGCGGAGAAGCTTGGCCACCATAGATTTTGTGCCAGGTGGATTACAAAAATCGTTACAGAAGACCACACAAAAACAAAGGCTTGCTGCATCACTGAATTTTCTTGAAGACTACGATAAACTCGATTGTATCATTTAACTGGTGATTAAAACATGGGTGAATGGTGTTAGTTGTGAAGTGTGGAGGCAGTTTATGGATTGGAGGAAATGTTTCCGAACATTTAGGAGCCAGAAAATTCATTTCAGCTGCTTTCTGGAAGAATGTAGGTGTGTTTCAGATTTATTCCCTTGGACAAGACTACAATAAATACAGTATCTGACAGCTCTTAGGTGATTGTCGATGGGAGATGTAATACTATGATAAGTGCCTTAATTTATATGGAGACTGCGTTGAAAAATAGCTGAAGAATTACTTTCTGGACAGCCCTCTTATATTTTTATGGTCAAGAGAATATTGCACTGATTTGCATACTAAAGAATGAAATAATAATTTGGGACTCGAACTGAATAACACATAACTATCGAATTTAAAATTATTATGGATATTTTCAAAGCCTATTGTTATATTATAAATTGTATCTATGTTTTTTACTTTAAATGCAATGTTTCAGCTCTGTACAACTGCTGGGAGACCTACTGTACCGTATTTCTGGTGTCTCTGGCAAGATGAGTACAGAGACGGCCAACGAGGATGACAACTTTGGTACAGAGCAGTCTCACAAGGTCAGTTATCTTATTCCTTCTTTATATACCTTGAATTAAATTCACAAAGTAATTTCTCCAAATTTAAGTCCTTCTCTATAATTTTACTAAGATCTTACTATCTCTTTGTATAGTTATTAGAAAACCAAATTTAAATATTCAAAAGATACTTTTAGAAGATAAACTTTGTGGGACTCTTGAAGTGTTGAAACAGCCAATACATTGGATTAAGTGAATGATCCCACATGAGTAACTAAAAACAATTATTTGATTTCTCATTCTTTCCTTCTTTTTGTGAAGAAATCACCAATACTTAAAATGAGACTTTCATACAGGCGATCATCGAGGCGCTGGGAGGAGAGAGGCGCAACCGCGTGCTGGCCGGACTGTACATGGGTCGCAGTGATGTGTCACTGATGGTGCGACAGGCGGCGCTACACGTGTGGAAGGTTGTGGTAACCAACACACCTCGCACATTGAGAGAGATCCTGCCGACACTCTTCGGCCTGTTGTTGGGTTGTCTCGCGTCTACCAGCTACGACAAGCGACAGGTCAGTTGTAATCTCTGTTATATTGTTATCTACCTCTTGTTTACTTTTACAGTCACTTTGTTTGTAAACGTTAGTTGGCTCACCAATTATACAGTTCACAAGTTGTCTACCAAAGTGGAAATAAGGAAAAATTTTGAAAATTACAACTGGTGTCTTGCCTGCAAGTTGTTTGCCTCTCCTTAGGATGTTACAATTCCAATTATCCGATATACTACATTTTACCATAATGAGGCAGTAACATAATCCCTTCAGGTGATCTAACATTTAATGTAACTACCATGATTGTGCTTTAAGCTGGCAATACAATAATAGTTACAGAGCTGAAATTTGGTAGCTGAATACTCCACTTGTCTGTCAGACTGCATTTTTGCAGTAATATACACAGTTATATGTTCAGCTGAGAAGATAAAATTAATCAAGTTAAATGAAGAACCTTTTATATTTGCTCTTAATATAAATATGACATTTTTTTCCTGTCATGTAAAAAATCTCATTCTTAAGGCCATAACAAGACCAATGGCGTATTTTGGTAATTCCCAACACAAAGATATGTTTAACATGTTAATTTTATAGCAATTCTTTATAAAAGTGCAAACAGTCTGGAATAACACAAATGTAATTACAAAATCAGTAATAGATTCTAGTAAGAACTAAATTATATTCAAATTCTTTCAATCGTACTAGTCTTTCTTTATTACGAATGATCAAAAGTTGCAACTTGGTGGTAAAGTACAAGAGTACTAGTGCTGTTATCACAGAAACTTGGAATTATGATTCCACAAATAAATTTCTTTTGTGTATAAACAAGCCAAGTTGTAATTTTACTCTATCGTAACTGCTGTGATTAGTGTGTATCCAACATTTCACCTCAGGCAGTAGTGCAATCTTGGCTTGTAGCCAACCATGTATATCAAATGTCCACTTGATGACAATAGAGACTGACAATGAAATGACTCTGCAGGTGGCAGCCAGGACTCTAGGTGACCTGGTGAGGAAGCTGGGAGAGCGAGTGCTGCCGGAGATTATACCCATACTGGAGCGTGGCTTGGAGTCCGACCAGCCTGACCAGCGACAGGGTGTGTGTATCGGTCTGTCCGAGATCATGGCATCCACCAGTCGAGACATGGTGCTCACCTTCGTCCACAGTCTTGTGCCCACTGTCAGGTAATCACATTATCCACTAAATTTTCCAGAGATCGTATTTGATACTCAGCATCGATACTTCTATCTCCAATTTGGTCCTATGTAGAGTGGCCCAAAGAACTGAAATGTTCTGGAACTGGAATGTTCCCTTAAAATTTCACTTCTTCGGAACTCCAAGTTTGGTCAGAACGTTTTTCTGAACGTGCCAAGAAGTTCTGGCTCTGCTAAATTAATGTTCCAGTTTCAATCTAGACCTATTTTACATTGTAAGTTACAACCTGTCGCTCTACTGGATTATTTGGAGGAACTTTAGAGCTACTGTAATTTGAGATTGACAGTAATACTACTTATCGTTCTTGTTTTGATATAAATAAAATATTTGTTTAGTGAAATTATTTAGTTACTCTGATTTCCAATACCGCAATTAATTTTGTGAGGGAATTAAAAATGTTCATTACAGTTATTGTACTGTATATAATGATAACTATAATGAACAAAAATCAGTTGAGCAGAGACCTGTTTAAAATCCATTTGTAAGTATCATTAAAGCATCTACTGTATGAGGACCATCCAGAAAGAAGATTACGTTTGGATATAAAAAAAAGTACAAGAAAAAATTATATTATATACATTTTAAAGTGACACTAAAATATTAATTTTCAACATAATCACTACTCAAATTTAGGCATATCATAGCGGTGAATTAGTTTTGAAATTCCAGCGTTAAAATTGTCCACCTGAAATTCCAACCAGGTGGTCACACCCTCCCGCAGGTCCACGTCATCACCAAAGTGCTGCGGTCACAAGCCAGGTCTTCATTCCTGGAAACAGGTGGTAGTCGCAAGGTCCGGACTGTAAGGCGGATGTGGAAACACCTCCCACTTAAGCATCCAAGACTTCTCGAGTCTGATTTGCCGTGTGTCGTTGGTACCCATCTTGCACAAAATTTATGGTAACCTAACTTTTGCATAACAGTTTCGTGTAGCAAGCTCCTTCAAATTTGAGGAAAGCTAAGGATTCTGTTGTAGTGAATCGGCGGTCTTCTTTAATCTTCTCATCAACTTTAAAGACAATTTCATCGGTCACAATGCTTGGCAGTCCACTTTGTTCATCATCATGCTCATTAGTTCGGCCATTGTTAAACCTAATGCACCACTGATGCACTCTACCTTCAGTAATCACATTGTTCCTATAAACTTCACAAAGTTGGCGATAAATCTGAATTGGTTAATTGTGCTTAACCAACAAAAACCCTATTACCAACCGCACTTCATAACTCACAAAATTTTCAATTGTGCCACACATTTTAAAATCTTGTTGTTAAACAACAAGGAGAGACAGTAACCTCTCACTAGCACAGCTGGATAGTCACTGAATGGAGATAAGCCCTGACATCAAAATGGCCGTTATTGTCCCACTTCTAGCGGCTACAGAGTGAAACGTAATCTACTTGCTGGGTAGTCCTTGTATGTAATTGAATATCTTACATCTCAAATATCAAAATATTCCAGGACGTAGTACGTACTATATCGTTCTGGTAAGAAATCAGCCAGGAAATAAATAGTAGCCAAGAACCTTTTGGGATGGAACAACATGTGTGGGTTTCATGACAGAGCTCCACTAAACTCTTCCCTGTCCTTTACTTCCCCCCTATTAATTTATTTGCTGGTTTGTGCACCAGAGACAACATTACCTTACATGGAGCTGTTTTTCACTCCAGTGATGATATCTAACTCTTCAGTACCGTATCAACTAAAGTTAGGTGGTGGGTTTTTTTTTCTTAAATATATTTATTTTTGCCTATTGATATATTTAAAAGCATCTCATTAATTTAAATTATCTACATTTGGTTTGTTATTTAATTTTGCTCAATACCCATAAAAAATGGATATTTACTTGTCGTTGTGAAATCTTACATGATGAAATGTGTTGCATAAAGTTTTAAAAAGCAGATGCAACAGTCTTTTAAAAGTTATAATGTAAGAATTGCGTTTGAGGAAAATAGAGTGATAATATTTACCCACAAACAGTTTAGAGAGATATAAGGTATTGAATGGTTGGCAGGCGTGCGCTGTGTGATCCGTTACCGGAGGTGCGACAAGCTGCAGCCAAGACGTTCGACAGCCTGCACTCGACTGTGGGCAACCGAGCTCTAGATGACATCCTACCTTCTATGCTGAACCAGCTGGTGAGTAGAGTAGAGTTGCTTGGAGCTCAACCCAGTCATTCACATTGCTTACATGAGTCACTCTTTACACAAGTTTTTTTGTTTTGTTTTTGAGGTTACAGTAATTATAACTTTCCCTTATTGTTCTCACAATTCATTGGCTGACAGACCAATAAATCGAAAACTGGTATTAATCAGTTCATTGTAACTTATCGAAAGCAGCTGTATCGTTTACTTGGATATTCAGCTGTGTAGTATATTAAAATACGGATTATCAAGCCGATCGACGCCAGAAATTTACTAGTTTATTACTGTGTCAGATATGACAACGACGTAATGTTCTAAGAGTTATAGAAGAAAAAGGTTTATACGGGTGTATAAACATTCTTTATATATGTGTAATAGTCATTTACTAATTTTTTGAAAATTACTTGATACGCCCAGCATTCAATAAATTAGCATGTGATTTAGAGTCAACATTTAAAGTGCTAAATAAACATTATTGAAACAAACTTGAAGCTTACACTAAACAAAATAACATTTATTTTTCAGCTTAAAAATTTTAGAATCTAAAAAGAAATAATGAAATCTTATACCTTTTTACAAATACTTCACAATTTAATGTTGTTATATGTTTTGTGTTTCTTACATTTGTTGCAACATACCCCATTCTGAAAGTTTCAGTTCACACGGTCCACAGAAGATACTAGCAAAAGACAGGTCTCGTAGATGGTACATTGTTTGTGACACTATCTAACATTCCAGACCAACCCAGAGCCAGGAATAGCCGAGTGCGCGCTGGACGGTCTGCGCCAAGTGATGGCTATCAAGTCACGGGTGGTGCTTCCGTACCTGGTGCCTCAGCTGACTGCCACTCCTGTCAACACCAAGGCACTGTCCATCCTGGCGGCTGTGGCAGGCGAGGCTCTCACCAAGTACCTGCACAAGATACTGCCAGCCCTGCTCTCCGTACTGGCCTCCAACCCTGCCAGCACTCAGGTGAACAAATAAGCAAACATTAAAATACTGGATTTTTAATACAATTTTATTTTACAACCAATGTTTATTAAGTTATACATAGTTTTGAATGTTATCATTTGGGTAATTTTGCCAGATTTTTAGGTTTTCAGTATGAGATAATGATTGTGTATGTGCGCAGGAGTTGGAGTACTGTCAGGCTGTTGTATTGTCAGTAACGGACGAGGTGGGCGTGCGAGCCATCATGGATCAGCTGATGGAGGTGACGCGCAGTGAGGACGTGTGTATGCGCCGTGCAGCCGCAACACTCCTTTGTGCATTCTGCTCCCACACGCGTGCGGACTACAGCCAGTACGTGCCACAGCTGCTGCGCGGGCTGATACACCTGTTCACAGACCAAGACCGTGAGGTGCTGCAGATCTCTTGGGAAGCTTTGAGCGCCGTTACTAAGGTCAGTTTCTCAAGTTGTCTTAACGATTCTTTCCAAACAATAATTGGTTAAGGTAGACTCAAATGCCTCTTTCAGAATTTGTTACTCTTTTACTCATTGCAGAAATTATATTGAGTAAATATATACGAGTTTAGTTGTTTGTTGTACAGCAATTAAATTTAAGACATTGTTTAAAAAATAGTTCTATATACTAGAGCCATTCTATGTTTAATCAAAACATTTTAGATAAACATTTTACGTCACCATTTTAGATTTTAGAAATTTAGTACTCAAATAGTTAATTCTGAGACATTTTAAGATTTTATCCCAAAAGTTTTAAAAAACTAACTAACATTAACAGACATTTCTGAAATTGCTCTAGCAGCTCATTTTTCATTTTGTTGACAATGAACCCACTATCTTCCTTTATTTATATTTATTTACCCATTACATTTAATAAACACATTTATTGAAATGTTTTTGAATAGTCTACTTTCAATTATGTACCTTTTAGAAAAACCTCTCCCAACACTCTAGGTAATTAGAGCTCCTAGAGCAAAATCTGTGAAATTTATTGTAATAATTTGACATGGAATAATGTCATAATGATTTTTAATAAAAATTCAAAACAAAAAATTTAAAGTAATATAATAAACAAAAATTTCAAATTGGACGCACCTTAGTTTGTTTTATAAATATTGCCTTAAATGATTATTTAAACTTTTTATGAAAGATCATACCAGTTTTTATGCAGAAAATATCAATGTATCTAAAAATAGAGATTAAAATAAATTTGTCTAATCTATTCCAATTCAGCAGGAAATCACACTCACGGCAGGACAAGCAACTGATACAGGCGCATGCATGTGATGATTTGTTCTTACTGAGGAGGTGGTGTTTGCAGAATAAAATGATAGTCAATACTAATAAAACTAAGTATATAAACTTTGATTTTAGAGGATTTTGCTTTGACACTCCATTGATTTATCATTCAGAAGTTTGTAAAATAAATAACTGTAAATGTACACCTTTAGAAAAAGTAAATTCATTTAAGTATCTGGGGATTATTTTAGATGAGAAAGTTACATGGGAAAAACAACATATATTTGAACTTCACAACAAGATTAAATTCTCGATTAGAAAGTTTTTTTATCTAAGAAATTTTTGTGATCCATCCTTATTGAGAAATTTATACTTTGCGTTAGCACATTCTCGTTTACAATACGGTATAAGTTGTTGGGGTGGAACTTTTAAAGTGCATATAGATAAACTAAGAATATCACAAAATAAACTTATACGCGTCATAGCAAGTAAAAGCTTCAGAGAGAGTTCTTTTCCTCTTTATTCGCAACTAACAATTTTGCCAATACAACATCTTTATGTTTTTAAAGTTTTGAGGGAGTTTTACTTGAGAAGTGGTAATAGAGGTACCAATTTAATTTATTCTACCAGAGGTTTAAATCTTAAACTGTTTAGATTACCAAAAGTCAATAAATCACAATTCAGACAATCTTTTTCCTACGCTGGTCCAAAAATATTTAATCAGTTGCCTTTGCACATTAAGCAGATAGAAAACTTTAAGGCATTCTGTGCACAAGTAAAAAAGTGGCTTTTTAGAAAACCAGAATTAAGTTGTTTATTTAGAATACTATCATAACTATATCAGTAAACTTTTGACATGTTAATAACTGTATAATTTAATATATTTTAATTAGATATCAAGAAAAATTAGTGTAAATAATTAACTATTAGTAAAATATAATAATTGATTTAAGTTCGAAGAATGGTTGTGGACGCTGCAGAAGCTCATATTTTTAGATATGTTTTAAGAAGCTAGACATAGAAATTTATTTTGTTTTAAACCTGTAAATAGGATATTAATTGTTTTATATATTTTAGATTTTTATTTTTTTTTCTCTCGCTGACCTCACTACTTGTAAAAGAGGTCAGTGTATTTTTCCTATCATTGTTAAGTTAATTCAATTTTGTAAGTTTATAGGAAAATAAATCATTTATTCATTTATTCATAATTGTTACGGATGATTTGTTTTTTAGTTTTATCGTTCATGAGTGGTACACACTAAGAACATAAGTAAGAGGGGTAACTCAAATATAAACAGTAATTTTTTAACCTTTTTTGATAACCTTATACATTTATTATTGTTTAAAACATTTTTCAATACAATCTCCTGTGTGATCTACACTTTTGCCACAGATTTGGAAGTTTCAGTATTCCCTGGTCATAGAAAGTTTAAGGTCAAATTGTAAGCCAATTGCGCAAGTGCTCCTCAACTTCTTCATTTCTCTCAAATTGTTTTCCTCACAGTGATTCTTTCATAGGGCCGAACAAAAAATAGTCACAGGGAACAAGTAATGGCTAATAGGAGGGTGCTCAGAGGTTTAACAGACAATTTTTCCCAGTGTATCTCTTGTCAAAGTCGCGATGTGAGGCCTGGCATTGTTAAAGAAATCTCTTAAGAATCGAAAACAATAGTTGCAAAGTCTTTTCCAGCAGAGAGATGTTTTGGCTTTCACAGAGCAGCCTTCATCCTTTCTCCCCTTTATACTTAAATTGATCCAGAAGCCTTCCAGCGATCTCCGATTGACCTGTTTTTGGTTTCAGAACCCATTGAGCACTAATTTTTCAAAAACCGAGTTGATCATATGGATTGACCACTCTCATAGCTAATACGCACTTCTGATGGAATTTATTTCGTGGTTAAACGGCGATCACGTTCAATAATCTCTCAAGAGCCTTTAGTCATCTGAAAGGCTTATTCTTGGGTGCCAATCCATTAGCTTTCTTTTCAACTTGTTCTTGTCCACCCTTAAATTCTCTTGCCCACATAACACATGGTTCTGAGACAGTGCCAAGCGTCAAGCGACACAGACAGAAAAAAGGCGCTAGACAGTGGTCAAGCATCTTAAGACATTGGATGTGGAGTCTGAGTTAGAAATAGCACAGGTTTGAATCCTGTCTGTGGCTCTTGCACTATTTATCAGTACCATGGACCTTGTACTCTCCCCCTTATTCTGTTTAATAAGATCCTTGCACAGGCCAGTGGTCCATAAGGACGGGCAGAATAAGGCTTAAAAGAAGATCGGCTTCTCCTTTACAAATTTTAAAATAAAGTGTACTGTCTCCAAACTGTGCCTGAGTTAAAATTTCCGGAGGTTTAACGCCTACATTGGTTAAAAACTTAATGATAATTCATTGTGCAACAGACAAGGGAATTCTTGCTCGGTCATGCCTGTACTGACAGCAATGCTGAGCTTGAGCACTAACTAGAACGGTTCCCCCTCTTCTCATAAACCATACATCTACTCCACACAACATTATCTAAGTAGGACCTTCAGTCTGAGAACAATAGCAAATTTACCGTTTATATTTGATTTAGTCTTTTACAATAATTCAGATGTATCCAACATTTGATTCCACTACAAAGTAAACATGTGAAGTGATTTATTTATTTAATCATGTTGGAGATCGGTAAATCAATCAATCAGTGTCAATGTACATTAATTTCTGTTATTTTGTACAATTATTAGCTCACAATCAAATTGAGTTTCATCTACAAATATTTTTGTTTTTATTTTGTAAAAAAGTAAATTTTAGACTACAAAATGTGTAAAAAACATGTTTTAAGTTCTGTATTTTTTTAATTTCTGGGGAAGGGACTCTAGCCCATAATGATCAATATTATTTTCTTGGTTTTTATAGTGATGGTGAGAAATATGTGATTGTTGAGATTCACTAAGAATATTTTGACTTTGTTTCAGACACTAGACACAGAGCAGCAGATAAACCATGTTAACGACATCAGACAGGCTGTTCGCTTTGCTGTAAGCGATCTGAAGGGCAGTGACCTGCTACCAGGATTCTGTTTGCCCAAGGTGAGTAACGTGTGTGTTACATGACTTATACCTCTTTTACAATGTCACTGTCATGTAGCGCATATTGTGGCATAAAACGAATAAAATTATTTAGCAGAGAACACATTTGCTGCTCCTAAATTGATTTAAACCGTTTGAGGTATCATAAGACAACATTAACTTGTAGGTATCTATAAAGTGATAAGTTACCAAGTCTTTCACTTCCATTTTCTTCATTCAGGACAAGAAACTGAGGAACCTCTCATTGCACCTAGTCTTAGAAGGATATTTGAATTTACTTCCGAAGTGACAGGACATTCAGGATAGGTAAGGTTGGGGTTGGGGTCACGTCCTGTCAAGTCCCTATTGGGAGGGATAGAGGTCACTGTATCTTGGTCATGTCACCTCGGTAGATTCTTTCCCACTATCCCTCTTTTGGGTTCGTTTAAATGTAATCATATCTCAGTTGATACTCGATGATTGTTTAGTTTCATCATTGGACAAGTCCAAGTGAAGAATTTCAGTAATTCATTGTAAAAAAGGTGTACAATTAAATATTACATTAAAAATATACAAAATTGCTTTTAATTTTAAAATCTCAATAAGTGGCAAAATACAAGAGAGAGTTCTATAAACCTATTCAGCAAGTCTGTGACAGATGGAATGTCTGTACTGAGAATGCAGCAATAATAAACTATATTGTACAATAGTAACAGAGGAAGTGTTGTGCAGGGAATAACTCCGATCCTGCCACTGTTTCGAGAAGCGATACTGAACGGAGTGCCGGAGGTGAAGGAGCAGGCCGCCCAGGGACTGGGGGAGGTCATCAAGCTGACATCTGCCGAGGCTCTGCAGCCTTCAGTAGTCCACATCACTGGGCCTCTCATCAGGATTCTGGGAGACAGGTAACACCAATCCTTCCTGGCAATCTGTGTGTTACAATGTTCTTGGAGGTTCTTAGCAAATGTGTAATAAACTCCGTTTAGTTTTCAATGGATAAAGATGAATGAATTAGTCACTGCCATTAAAAGACGACACCTCATTTGAAAGTTCTTGATAAAAGAAGAACAGCGGAAACAAGAGCTTTCTATCTCCAACCCAGTACAAAATGGTAGCTCATTGAAATTTAACTAAAAAGCATGGATGGATGCTGCTATACTGTTTGCGTGACAAATGACTTTAGGGACGGAATAGTAGTGGAATTTAAAAAAATCCTGTGTGAATCAATACAACATGCTGTTTCAAGTTTCTACAACAGGCCTGGACATTGTCAAACTGTCCTGGGACCGCAGTTTGAACATCTGATAAAAATACAGGTTAGTCGTTTTATTGCTACAAGCTCATTTTGGGAGAAATCATTTACTTTTTCTTTCCTAAAGGGGTGTCCTGAGTTTCATTTTTCTATCTTTATCCATTTAAGGTTGATCAGGATACATCCATGCTTTTAACTTAATTAATTCACTGTAAAATTGTGATGGGTTGAGATAGAAAGCTCTAGTTTCCACTTTCAAGGTTCTTTACATTTAAAATAGTTGAGCCGCCCTCTCAAAATCCCGATTTGGAGAAATGGGCAAAGTTGTAACAGTGACTAAAAACTTCAATTCTGCTTTTTCAGAACGGTCCTTCCCTCCATCTTAATCCATCAAAAACTAAACAGTGTGTATCCATACTTTTAACTCACACTGTACATGTTGTATTGTTTTCTTTCAATAACACTTATTAACGACTTATGGGCTTTTATGCACATGCTATGCAATATGCACAATTGATAACAAACATGTATAGTTCAAAAAGGAGAATTTCAATTATAAATACTGTTTAGAATAATTAATTGATTTATGTTATTAAACCATTACAAACTCAATTCCTGTATTTATCACTGTAAATGGTGATGGCTTTTCCTGGGTGTACATATGTCATTATTACTCTCAGATTTATTGTTATAGTAGTCTATATTGTCAAAGACAGTTTATATTTTATTGACATTTAATGGAGTACACATTTTTTACACATTACAATTCGTAATAAAAATATTGTAAACAAAAATTAAATATTTACAATATAATTGTATAAATAGATACAATATCAATATAAACGTCCTAAAAAATAGCTTTTCTTGGTGGTATTGTCAGGCTGTCACATATTGTGGTGACGTATCAGTGCCTGTCAGATAGTTGACATTTGTGTCACTTGCAGGTTCAACTGGAGTGTGAAGGCCGCAGTCCTGGAGACTCTGGCTCTGCTCCTGGCCAAGGTGGGAGTTATGCTGAAACAGTTCCTGCCGCAACTACAGACCACGTTCCTCAAGGCTCTCAACGACGCAAATCGCCAAGTCAGACTGAAGGCTGCGGCTGCATTGGGCCACCTTATCGTCATACACACTCGGGCGGACCCCCTCTTCTCCGAGCTGCACACCGGCGTCAAGTCTGCAGAGGACCCGGCCATCAGGTACGCCTTGTGAATGTTGCTTGGAATTTGGAGGATAAAACTTTATAAGACTTGGGAAATGCGCATGTCATTTGAACTTTCTATCCTTTTTAGAATCTTTTCAGAATTAGCAAATACAGCAAGCACTAAGTGTAGCCTTTGAATCAAACCTTGCTTCTTTCCTTGATCTGGTCAAGCAATACACTTAGCGAAGTCAAATCGAGTGATAATGACTTAAGGATCAATTTGTTGCAATAAGGCTTAGTGCTCAAGAAGTTCTTATCAGTTCTTATCAGTCAGTCCATGAGGACGGTCGTACAGATAAGCCGCTCGTGATTGTGCAATCTGGTCGGCCTGCCCGTCTTGTCCTGTGCGGTACTTATCCTGTGCGGTACCTTTTCTTAAAGTAATTATCCTTAAAACTGTGTCATAAACTTTATTTTTTTTTCGTGTGTGAATTTTCGTTAGTATTGATGAAGTTTATTTTTAGTTTGGACTAAAGTTATTTTTGGATTACTAATTATCATTTTAAATCAGGCTTTCCGTTATTTTTTAGTTTTTTTTTTACTGTACAGTTAAGTAACTTACAATTACTTACATTTTTATCATGAATTGCGGTAAATGTAGCCGAGACATATCCATTGCTAAAGATGCAGCAAAGTGTGTGGAGTGCGGTCTCAGTTTTCATGTAACGTGTTGTCGCATTCGGACTTTGGCAAAGTTGACATCTATGTCGGCCCGAAATCTGGCCTCGTGGAAGTGTGACGATTGTTCGCAGGATTCATCCTCAGTGGCAAGTCATAAGTCGGACTCGGTCGATCCAAATATTTCTGACATTCTTTTGGCAATACAAAAAGAAATTGCTGTAAGCCAAGCTGCAAATAGAGACGGTTTTAGCGCGATTGAACAGCGTCTAACTGGTTTACAGGCATCTGTTTGACGAATTCCATAAGAGACTTTCTTCTTTAGAGGCGGAAAATGTTGAACTTAAAGCAGAATGTGTTGAACTGCGAACTAAAAATGAATCCCTGTCTCGGCGGGTGTGTTTGACGTGGAGTTACAAATGGCAGATATACAGCAGTACTCGCGCGAAACCATAACGTTGAAGTTATGGGTGTCCCCGTCACAAAAAGTGAGAATGTTTTACGAAATCGTCAAATCGGTGGCCACCGCGCTTGATCTAACTTACGACAGACAGTCTATATCCATTGCCCATCGTTTGCCGGCACCTCGGAGGAAGTCCTTCCACCCCTCTATCGTCGTCCACCAGTTCGTGTCCCGCTCAAACAAAGGCTGAATGGATTTCTGCGGCCAAGAAAAAAAGAATTAAAACTACGGACTTGGCAGCGTCTCTACTCTACCGCCTGCGCCGGTATTAGTTCTGGATCATCTCACACCACAGAATAAACATATACTGGGGAGAGCTAAGTCCTTGGTAAAAGATGGACAGCTGGCGTTCGCTTGGTCGAGAGACGGGAAGGTGTTGGTGAGACAGACGGTGGAGTCACCGGCCAGGAGGGTGAGGAGCATCGACGAAGTGGAAGCCTTCGTACGTCCGGTAGTTAGCGGCAGTCCCACGACAACGCAGTAATTTGCCAGAGTTTGAGCGTAGGTTATAGATACTCCATAAATACAGATAAGGACATGACAAGTAAGACTTTTTTTATTACTGTATGTTAATTTTTGTTTGCAGCATTTATATTACAATTTTTGTTTGACATTATAGTTTGTAGAATTTATTGGCATGTGCATGTGTATTTTTAAATAAGACTTAACAAAGTGAAAAATGAAAATATTTTTGCAGCGACGTTTAATATTAATATAATTACTACTAGGACACTCAGCATTCAAAATTAAATATTGATTGTACTATACCAACCTATAATTAAATTATAAATACGTATGGGTAGAAGTATGTGTGTGTATGCATGTGAGTATATATATATATATATATATGTGTGTGTGTGTGTGTGTGTGTGTGTGTGTGTGCGTGTGAGTATGTATGTGTGTATGCACTTGAGTATGTATGTGTATGTGTACACGGGCTAAAGAAAAATATCAAAATAATGTTTTATAAAACAGTTTATCTCATCTTACTATTAGTTATTTATTATTATAAGAATAACAAGTTACTGTAGAAAACAATAATTAATTTATAAATAATATTAATTAATAAATATTTTCATGCCATTGAGATTATAAGTTTCAGAATGTAAATTTTTTAATTCTTTTAACTTTTTAACCATTTTTAACAGCCATCTTTACTGTCCAAAGGTTAACAGATAATGTGTTTTGCATGGTCAGTGCGATGTTAATTGTATATTAGGTCTAATTTCCGTCTATGTCTTTTTTATATATGGAATAATAATTCTTATAGTCAGTCTTTGAATATATGACACACAATTATAAGCATGCACATGTCAGAATTTATACTGAAGTATATTTTTAATTTAATTAGTTATTCATATGTTAATAAACAATTTATATTTTTGTTTGTGCTAGTTACATTTCATTGTGGCATGTAATATAAAATACGTGATTTATTTTTAGCATATCTATATTTGAAAAGTTTTAATTGCATAAATTTGTAATGGTGCTTCTTGTTTATTTTAAACATAAGTTGCAGCATAGCATAGATGTACCTATATCGATAATGCTTCTTAAACGTTATTCCATGTATATATTTTATTTTATTTCATATGTATTAAATTAAACAAAAATATTTATTTTATTACTATATCATGTGATATTGGTATTTGGTTTCAACTACATATAAGTTTTTGTTATATTAATATTGTTTTTTTACAGGTAGCTATACATTTGGTTTTAGTTTATTTTGATGATGTTGTAGTTTTTATCAAGTGTAGTGATATCTGTATAGATATATAGAGAGCGGGTGGGCTGAGCATGGTGTACAATGAACAGTTTGCGCAATGGGCGAGATTATGGATGAAATTGTCAATTCTAGAGCTGTGAATGCATGTGTTTATGATTATGTTGATAGTTTTGATTTTTTCTCAGAAAATGAAGACGTAAATAAAAATCGAGTGACAATCCTTAGCTTGAATATTCGTAGCTGTAAAAAGAATTTTGATGAGCTAATTATCATTTTGAACAACTATAAGTTTAAATTTGACATAATTATTTTAACAGAGACTTGGATGGATGAGTGCAGTGTAAATGTGAGTATGGATGGGTATGATAGATTCGTAAATAAGGAAAGTATGAATCAGAATGATGGCGTGATTGTTTTCGTTAATAAAATGTTTTTCAGTATGTCATGCGGAAGTGAATCTGAGCGGGGCCACATGTTTGAAACTAGATATAACGTTTGGCAGGGAGCGGATGTCGTTGCTCGCCATTTACCGGAGTCCGTCCGGTGACCTTGACTCTTTCATTAGTGATCTCGAGGTATATCTTGAGACCAGGCACAGGGATCGGGTTCACTGGCTGATTGGTGATATAAATTGTTGTATTTTACCTGAAACCAACGATCCACTGTCACAACGATATCTTGATGTAATGTATGGAGCTGGTTTCATTAGTTGCATTAATGTGCCAACCAGAGTTACTGGATTTTTCCAAATGTTGTATTGATCATATATTTACGGATATTAAAACTACGGACGGTGTTAAGTCGGCGGTCATCAAAGCGGAAAATTACGGATCACTATTTTACTGTCTCGCAAAGTCAACAGAGTTTAATTAAAAGTAAAAGAAAACAATCATCTTTAGTTAAAAACACATATATTGACTTTGATATTGTTGGCCGTCTTGTCTCTGAAAGAAATTGGACACCGATTTTAGAGATCGAGGATGTTAATCTGTCTGCATCTAAGTTTGTTGAATATTTGCAAGATATTCTATTACAATCCTCAATTAATAAGAACCCAATTTCTTCTAAAGCACGTCAAGCTAAAGCCGTGGGTTACCGTTGGACTAATTAAATCAATTCGAGTTAGAGATAAAATGAGTAAGCAGCTCAAAGGCCAGCCCTTTAATACAATGTTAAAAACTCGTTTCAAGCAATATAGAAATCTCTTAAATAAGACTATTAAATTGGCTAAAGAAAATGTATTTTAGAAATAAAATTAATGAATCAAAAAATAATAATAAGCTCTTGTGGAAAAATATTGCTGAAATTATGGACATGAATAAAAAAAAAAGATTCCTTTCCTATTGAACAGTTTCTGGACGGCAAACTTAATATTGAGACAAATGATATAAATAATGTAGCTAACACATTAAATGAATACTATGTTAGGGTGGGTGCCAACTTAGCCAGTGCTGTGCCTCCCCGTGACTGAAGTCGTTATGAATGACGAGGATTACGGGGCGAATTCTTACTTCCAGCTGGAGCCGATATCCGAGGATGTCCTTGCTCGTGTTGTACAAAACCTTAGAGGCGGGTCTGCTCCGGGAGAAGATGGAATCCCGGCTACTCTTATCAAAATGTTTTTTAATTTCTTAAAGCTTCCACTTCTACATATTATAAACAATAGTATATCACAGGGAATTTTCCCAGCATCTTTTAAAATGGGTAAAGTAATCCCAATCTATAAGGGAGGCCCAAAAAATCGATGTGTTAGCTTCAGACCAATAACTTTAACTAGTGTTTTATCTAAATTATTGGAAAAATGTGTCAGAATTCAACTCGAAAAATATTTAAACATCAATAATATTCTTGTACAAAATCAATTCGGTTTTCAGAAAAGATAAGAATTTGAATGACGATTTATATTTGCTAACTAAAAGTGTTCATGACACGATTAGCCGTAATAAAAAACCATTATTGATTTTTATAGATTTAGCTAAAGCTTTTGATACAGTTGATAGACAACTATTACTACAAAAATTAAAATATATTGGAATACAAGGGAACTCTTGGAGATGGTTCAAAAGTTATTTGTCCGATCGGTATCAAGTTGTTTCCGTTTTGGGCCATACAAGCGTTCCTCAAAAAATTGAGTATGGGGTTTTGCAAGGCAGTACTCTTGGACCCTTGCTTTTCTTAATTTTTATTAACAATCTAGGAAGATTGACTTTGTTTAAAGGACAGATATTTCTTTATGCGGACGATACCGCTTTGTTATTTGAGGGTGAAAGCTGGGAGGAAGTGAGGGATGTGGCTGAGCGCGGTCTACTCACTGTCAAGCGCTGGTTTGATCAATGTCGGCTCACAGTTAATATAGCCAAAACCAAATGTATGCCAATCTCTATACGAGCTGACGGCGATCCTTTTGTTTTTAAGCTACGGTTGCATACTTGTGGTGGCCAGGATGGATGCGTTTTGTGTGAATGTATTGATAGGGTGAGTGTGTATAAATACTTGGGTGTAGTTTTTGACAATCGTTTGAAGTGGTGTAATCACGTAGCTTACATGCGGAATAAACTTCGTAAATTTATCTTTATATTCTGTAATCTGCGTAATATACTTACAATAGATCTTTTAAAAACTGTATACTATGCTTATGTGCAATCAATTCTTCAGTATGGTAATTTAGCATGGGGTGGCTGTTTCCAAAATAACCTTGCTCCCTTAGAAGTCGTTCAAAAAACTATTATAAAAGTAGCTCTGAAGCGAAATCGTACTTATCCAACCAATTTATTGTTTGAAGAATTTAAAGTTTTTAACGTCTCGCAATTATATATCCGAACATTAATTTTGTACATTTTTCAACATCGAGATTCAATTTTCATTCACAGTAACCACAGCCATTTTACGCGTTCTTCACTTCATAACAGAATTTTTGTTCCTAGACTCGTTAAAGCCTTTAATTCAACATCATCTCACTATATTGCTCATATAATTTTCCTCAAAATTACCATACTTTATAAAAAACCCAAGACCTTGCACTATTAGTACGTACAAAAAAGTAGTCAATAAATGGTTAGTAGATGCTGGGCGAGATGGATTTCGTCAGTATTTTTCCTCAATCTACACCTAGATATGCTTTTTTTATGTATTAAATTTCTGTTATATTTTTGTATTACAATCAATGTTAGTCTGAGTGTTTGGTTAGTCTGTACAATCGTTTTGACTGCAGGCCAACGAGTACGTGTAGTGCGTGCATGTGTGCGTGTGCGTGATTGGTGTGTGTGTGTGTGTGTGTGTGTGTGTGTGTGTGTGTGTGTGTGTGTGTGTGTGTGTGTGTGTGTGTGTGTGTGTGTGTGTGTGTGTGTGTGTGTTTAGTGTGTGTGTGTGTGGTCCAAGTCTCTCTCTACTTATATCGGCTAATTTTTAATTAAGTCTTTCTGATTGCTATTTTTTATGTAAGTTACAAGTTTTTATAAATTACATTTTTAAGTCTTCAAATTATATTTTCTAAATAAGTATATTCCTTTCAAATTTTAGATAATTTATTAACTGAATTTGCTCATGTATTCCATGCTCTGGCCTTGTATAGTTTATTTTAGAGTTTAAATCTTCATTTCTCATTTGTTGTCTCATAAATGAAAATGTTTTTATTAATGACAATTCATTTTCTTATTTTAATTTAAGTTTTTTGTGTGTTATTGGTAGTGCAGACTGAGGAACTCGTTTCCCCACACACAGGCTGATGCCCATGTGGGGATAATTTCCTATAAGATTTTTGTTATGCATTATATTTAATTCTGTACATAAATTTTGGAAATAAATAAATAAATCAAATCAAATCAAAATCAAATCAAATCAGTTAAGAAAGGGTTTTTGCTTATCGCAGAGAGACAATGCTGCAAGCGCTGCGAGGAGTGATCA